>NW_007247819.1:184904-376527 GCF_000164805.1 Carlito syrichta | reverse complement strand
CTGGGACCTTATTAAACTGACAAGCTTCTGTAAGGCCAAAGAAACCATCAAGAGAGCAGGGAGACAGCCTACAGACTGGGAAAAAATATTTGCCAACACCAGGTCTGACAAAGGCTTAACATCCTGGATCTACAAGGAACTCAAACGTGCTGAAAAGAAGAAAACAAACAACCCCATTATAAAATGGGCAAAAGATATGAACAGACACTTCATAAAAGAGGACATCCGAGCAGCCAACAAACACATGAAGAAATGCTCAACCTCACTAATCATCAGGTAGGTGCAAATCAAAACCACACTGAGATACCACCTAACTCCAGTCAGAATGGCAATTATCAACAACTCAAAAAATAACAGCTGCTGGAGAGGGTGTGGCGAAAAGGGAACACTTCTACACTGTTGGTGAGAGTGTAAACTAGTGCAACCTCTGTGGAAAGCAGTGTGGCGATTCCTAAAAGCTCTAAATATCAACCTCCCATATGACCCTGCAATCCCCCTACTGGGAATATACCCTGAAGAACTCAAATCACTCTATAAAAAAGATACCTGCACACGTATGTTTATCGCAGCATTGTTCACAATAGCAAGAATCTGGAAACAACCATGCTGCCCATCAAAAGAGGACTAGATTTAAAAAATGTGGTACATATACACGATGGAATACTACGCAGCCATAAAAAAGAACAAAATCATGAATTCGCAGCAACCTGGATGGAACTAGAGTCTATAATACTGAGTGACCTCTTACAGAAACAAAGATCCGAGTATCACATGTTCTCACTCATATAATGGACCTTGAACATCCAATGTAATACTATAAGAAAATGACTGACGGTGCTGGGAAACTATGGGGGGGAAGGGAGATGGGATTAACAGTAGCAAATATCTGTCTGGGGATGGGGAAACACCTCTTATCAACAGGGTGCCTGAATGAAATGTAATTGTACACCTAACCCTTAACTGTACCCCACAAAACCATAATAAAAAATATTGATAAAAAATTTAAATATATATATATATATATATTTGAGTAAATATAACAAACACTTTTTAAATTCTCAAATGTTTCTTTGAAAGATAATTGGCTGTTTAGAATAAAATTAATGACAATGTAGTATAAGCTTCATAACACATTTATTGGGAGGCCAAGGTGAGTGGATTGCCTGAGCCCGCGGGTTCGAGACCCGCCTGGGCAACTTGGCGAGACCTCATCTCTACAATAAATCAAAAATTAGCCAGGCGTGGTAGCGCGTGCCTGTAGTTCCAGCTACTTGGAAGGCTGAGGCGGAAGGATCGCCGGAGCCCGGCAGGTCGAGGCTGTGGTGGCCAGGAGCAGCCGCTGCACTCCAGTCTGGGCAACAGAGTGAGACTCCAACTCAAAAAAAAAAAATAAAGAGTAAAATGTATGACAACAATAATAGAAAAGATGGAAGTAGAAGTACACTAAGGCTGGGCATGGTGGCTCATGCCTATAATGCCAGCACTTTGGGAGGCTGAGGTGGGAGGATCATTTGAGCCCAGGAGTTTGAGACCAAGCTGGGCAACACAGACAAACCTTGTTGCTACAAAAAATTTTAAAAATTAGCCAGGCACTGTGGCTTGTGTGTGTAGTACTAGCTACTTGGGAGGCTGTAGTGAGATGTGATAGTGCCACTGCCCTCCAGCCTTGGCAACAAAGTGAAGCCTTGACTCAAAAAAAAAAAGTACTCTAAAGCAAGGATCTTAGTTATATGTATAATGGTATTATATTATTTAAAGAAAACTATAATAAATTAATGATGCATATTATAAGCCCTAGGAACAACACTTTTCTTAAAAAGTGTAGCTGACTTGCCAGGTATAGTGGTTCATACCTGTAATCTCAGTACTTTGGAAGGCTGACATGAACAGATTGCTTGAGTTCAGGAGTTTGAGACCAGCCTGGGTAACATATTTAGACCCTGCCTATACAAAAATTGCAAACACCTAATTGGGCATGGTGGCACACACCTGTAGTCCTAACTACTCAGGAGACTGAAATGGGAAGATCACTTGAGCCCAGGAATTTGAGGTTACAGTGAACTATGATTGCACCACTCCTCTCCAGTTTAGGCAACAAAGTGAGACCCTATATTAAAAAAAAAAAAAAAGGAAAAAGTATAGCTAATAATTCAATATTGGAATATTGGAACTACTATGGCATTATAAAACATATCAAATTAATCCATAAAATAGTAAGATAAGAGAAAAAAGGAAACAGGATAGAAAAGATATAGATTGTTTTTTACAGTTTCCTACTGAAAACAAATTAAAAATTACTAGATTTAAATCCAATTGTATCACTAATTATACTAATCATAAATGGCCATAGTACTACCATTAAGAAAGAAAGAAACATTTCACTGACCAACAGTCAGTGCTTCCACAAGAAAGGCTACATGAATGACACAACTGTAAAGTAAAAGCATTAAGGCACACTGTTAACACTGATTTCCCTTTAAAGCAAAGATAACCATGAAGCATTATATTTATAGACCAACTCTCTTGAAGTTAGTAAAACACAGTCCATACAGAGATAAAGGTTAAGAGGGTAAACAAACTCTTTTTTGTTTGTTTGTTTGTTTGTTTTGAGTTGGAATCTCACTCTGTCACCCAGACTAGAGTGCAGCGGCTGCTCCCGGCCACCGCAGCCTCGACCTGCTGGGCTCCGGCGATCCTTCCACCTCAGCCTTCCAAGAAGCTGGAACTACAGGTGTCCACTACCACGCCCGGCTAATTTTCGATTTATTGAAGAGATGAGGTTTCGCCTGCCCAGGCAGGTCTCGAACCCGCGGGCTCAGGCAATCCACTCACCTCAGTCTCCCAAAGGCGCGGGATTACAGGCTGAGCCACTGAGCCCGGCTAACAAACTCTTAACAGTGGAGAAATTTAGGGAGATTGTGGGGAGGAAACTGAGCCTTAGAGAGATTAAGTAAATTAAGCAGCAGGTCCAGGATTCAAAGACTTCCCAATTCTAGCATATGTGCTCTTACTGTAAGGTATCAATGAAAACTGATTTAGGCCCTTGTGAGGGGCATTGTTTTCTTGCTTTTGCAATGAATCAAGTCTAACCCCAACAGCCACAACCTCCTCCTGTACCCAGACCTGTCATCTCAGGAAGTGGTGTGTGTTGTGGGGGGTGGTGTTAGAAGGAAAAGTAACGGGACATCGTTGTGTAAACTGTAACCCACATGTGCTATAAATAATCTCCACTCCTTACCCAAGGGCACATTCACACGGGTCCCCTAGAACACTTTGAGGAGATATCTCGTTCAATAGTGAGAAGTTCCCAGAGAGGATAGAAGACCCCACTTCCGACCTCTGTCCCCTTGCATGGGGAACTGGGGGAAATATCTGTGTATCATTGAAATTTTTTGTTTTGCTTTTATACATGCCTGGATAAAAATGCCAAAGTTTTAAAAAAAAAAAAAAAAAGTGGAAGCTTGTTAAATGCTTTTCTAAGCCTCAGCATGAATGACTGATCCAGGAGTTCTGGGTTTGTGCCTAGAAATCTGTGTCTTTAGCAAGTACTATAAGTAATCAGGTTGAGTAGTCCCAGGATCATATGAGGGACACTGGTGGTAGTTCAGAGAATAGGATCATAGGTTTATGATCAGACTACCTACATTTGATTCTCAACCCCTCCAATCACTAGCTTGGCATGAGTCATTTAATCTCAGTTTAATGATGACTAAATGGTGGTATTTGTATTAATTGAGTTACTTTATTTTAAAAACTCAGTGGTATGCCTAGAACACAGTCATATTAATGTTAATCACTATTAGTCACATATTTCTGAATAATTCGAATTTTTATATAGATGTTATTACTGTCACTCAGTGTCATGCCAAGCCATATTGAAAACTGAGACCAAAGGAAAACTCAGTAATGCTGATTTGTCCTTATTTAAAATTTTGACATTTTTTATCATGTATTTTCACAATAATTTCAATTTTTAAAAATATTACATTAAAATATGATTTTTTTTGAGACAGGGTCTCACTCTGCTGCCCACGTTGGAGTGCAGTGGTATGATAATAGCTCACCACAGTCTCAACCTCCTGGGCTCAGGTAATCCTCCTGCCTCAGCCTTCCCAGTAGCTGGGACTACAAGCATGTGTCACCACACCTGGCTAATTTTTTATAGAGATGAGTTCTCACTGCATTGTTCAGAATGGTCTCAAACCCTTGGGCTCAAGCAATCCTCCCACTTTGGCCTCTCAGTGTTGGGGTTACAGGTAAAAGCCACAGCAATCGGCCTAAAATATGATTCATTTGGGTTTTTTTTTTAGATGCTTGAGTCTAGTGTCTCACTTTCCTCATTCTAGTCCTAGCCCTGTATCACTTGTGCAATTACAAAAGAGGTAGGGAAAAGGCATATTCCTATGGTTATAGTTCACTAATCAAACACTGAAAAGATACAGGTGTGGCCTCAACTTCTGGAAGAATGGGAGCTATTAGTATACTGAGAGTGAGAATACTTTCTTACTATTCAAGTCATTTCCTATACCTTCTTACAAATACCCAGCTTTCCTAAGAGCACTTCTAGAAATAATTTGGTTTACTAAAAAGTTGTTTTCACAACTCTTTATAAAAAGTCTCACGTGCAAAATGATCTCAAACAAGAATAATTCCTTGGTAGCTCATTGTGTGCTCAGCTTGTGTCAGGTATTATTCTAAGAACTCTACATATGTCAAGGGATTTAATCTCTTGACAGTCCTACGAAATAAATAGCATTTTTATCCCAATTTTATAGAAGAAACAAAGGTCTTTAGAGGTTTATGTGACTTTCTCCAAAGTCATACAACAGGAATGTGGCAGAGTCGGGATTTAACACTAGGCTTTGTTTATTTTTTTTTTTTTTTCAGGATTTAATCTAGGGCCTCTCTGCTGACCACTACACTGCATGGTCCTTCACCCCCAAACTAAGGAAACAGAGAGACTCAAAACCATAGGTTTTCAACAGGCAGCAAAAACAACTGAAAACCTCCCACTTCTATTTTTTTTTGTTTTGTTTTTATGTTTCTAGCACTAAATCACTGCTTCTCTCTTGACTAGTACGATGAGCAGGTAACCATATCGTCAGCTGGTTGTATTGCCTAAATATTCAGGAACATAAAAGAATGCTCTCAGTGATTTATAGTGAATCAGCTGTTTATTGGCAGAAAGAGACACTACACACACACACACACACACACACACACACACACACACACACAACCTTGGTGTGCACATGAATTCACTCTACTTGTCAAGAGAGATTTGTGTAGAAAAAAAGACATTTGGATCACTTAGGCATGTGCCCCTTTTTCATATTAGGATATCTTTGCAGTCATGAAGGCCTCTGACAGTATGTCAGTTTGGAAAATGGTATCTTGTTGAAAGCCTGATGAGTACATCTTATTTTTAATGCTAACTAATTCCTGCTTGCAGATAATCCTCTTCGAGTGATGTTTACATAAGATATAGAGAAATGACAGGATAAAAATAGTTACTATGAAATTCTCCACAGTCTATAAACAGTTTTAACTTTTGGCAAAATGACCTTATTATTTACATACTCAGACAAATATAGGTCACATTCCCCTCAGATTATTAATGTTCTTCTGCAAATAACTGACATACAGAGTGTGTAAATATACCAAGTGAACCCCTCCCTGTGTCTTAATTAAATTCCAACAATCTTGCTCAGAGTCCTGTGTATTTTATTTATCTTAGGATCATCATTAATATATACCAACAATGTTGCAGACAGAGATCTTTTCTTGCCTTCTCTTAAAAAAAAAAAATGAAGTCATAAGTTATTTATTTCCAATGAGAGATAATGTCTAACTCCCAAATCTCAGGATTTCAATTCCCCACTGTCCAAATGTCCATAAACTCCAAATAACATCTACTCAAATGCCACAATCCTAGTAGAGAACAAAGTGGCAGATTTTGTAACTGAAGTAAGGAGCACACTGGTTTACATTAAAACAGTTATTTCTTTGTCAAATCCTCATGGTAAGAAAAGAATCTCAGTTAAACTTTTTTAGGTCAAATGAAACATCGTGTTTATAAATAAAACCTTCAGCCCTTTTTCTCTCTAAGCAGTAAATTCTCTGCAACCTTTGGCATTTGCACTATGAACGTTTGTCTTACTTAGTTGCAGGACAGAGACACTCTGTTATGGAAAAAGAAGCATTTCTGCAGTCACCCATATCCCAAAACATTTCTAAAATGTAGGTGTCCTATGGAATCTGTGGTAGGTAGAATAATGACTCCCCAAAAATGTCCATGATCTCATCCCTGGAACCTGTGAATATGTTATCCTACATGGCAAAAGTTACTTTGTGGATGTGATTAGAGTTAAGGATATTTAGATGGCGAGATTATTCAAGTAGACCCAATCTGATCACAAGAGTATTTAAAACACGAGAACCATTACCGACTCAAATTAGCCAGAGAGAAAGATGCTAGTTCAGAAAATTGATCTGAAAGATGCAATGCTGTTGGCTTTTACACAGGAGCAAGGGACCACGACCTAAGGAATGCAGGTGCTCTCTAGAAAATTTTGTATAAGGAAACAACTCTTCCCCTACAGCCCCCAGAAAGAAATACAGCCCTGCCCCACCTTGATTTTAGCTCAGTGACACCTATGCCAGACTTCAACCTACAAAGATGTAAGATAATAAGTTTTTGTTGTTTTGAGCCACTAAACTTGGGATAATTTATTACAACAGCAATAGGAAACTAATACAGGATATTTTACAATTTATAGACAACTCAACCAACTCCACAGGGCATATAATTCCACTTTTACAAAAGATATTTTTAGCATGTGTGCCTATCACAAGAATAGTACTTTCTTCTTTTTATAAAAAATGATGTATGCCATTAGGTAGGACATAAAGAGTTCATTCATCAGTTTTCCAGGAAATAAACTAAGAGGTACTTAGGTACTGAAACCAAAACCGCTGAACTTCATACCTCAAGTTTTAACAATTTCCCATATTTCTCTAAGATAAGAGATCCCCAGAGTTTCCTAATGGTTAGCAATGTCTGATTTCCCTGAAATTGTGGGTTCACCATCAGGTCACGAGGAAGGGAGCTGCAGTGTGGGAGGAGAGATAAGTGATCCAGGCCTGACTCCAAGGTAATTTCCTTAGGACACTGGAGGTTCATTCCCACCTGGCAAATCAATTTATAATTTATTGTTTTCTTAGACAAATACTGATTGTGAGTCTATAATGATCCCAACACTGTGCTAGGTACTGGCGATACAGTGGCGGACATGACAGACAGTGCTTTCATTGCCAAATTGAAACTTACAAATTTCCTACAGAGCAATGAGAGTTTATAGGACAATGAGAATTTGCCACCAGCTCATGAGTACCTTGGTAGGGACTCTTGCTCTACTGAAAATGATGAGAAGTGACTTAGTGACTGTCAGACTCATTTCTCCTGCTTTGAATCTGAACCTATTCCTTGGAAAACAAGAGAAGAAACACAATGGTTCAACAACTTTTTCCATTCCCTGTTCTACAAAATGCCTTCTTTGTAAGCAAGCTTAGCAAAGCCCTTTGCCTAGTTATCCTCAAATTTTAGTGTGTACAAGAACCACCTGGAATGTTTGTTTAAAACACAAGTCCCTGGGATGTTATCAAGATAGTCTGATTTAATGGGTGTGACATGAGATCCAGGAGTCAGAATTATCAAATAAATATTCCAGGTGAAATCTACTAAAATGGTTAAACCTTGACAACACTAATTTAACTGCTAAAGTTTGCATAGGCACACAATTGAGAATATTATTACATTTTAAAAAATAATTTCTTATTCTGAATTTTTGAATTTTTTATTTACATTGAGAGAAAAATATTCAAATAATAAGTTACCCAGCATTCTACAATACAGAGATAACCACTATTAACTTTTGGTCAGATTTTCTCTAGTCTTTCCCTTAAGTGAATTAATATTTGACGTTATGCTGTATATAAAGGTCCAGGCCTTGCCAATTTCAAGCAAAAACTGGAAATAATTCCCCATATAACTACATTCTTCTTCAAAAATGGAATTGCTTTTCACAAGTCTTTTTTTAGGTCCCTTAGTAAAGTTTATAAATTTTCTTTATGTAGATTATATACATTTCTTGATAAACTTATTCCTATTTTCAAATTTTATTATTAATAAAGAAATTGTTTTCTATTATGTTTTCACATTTTAAAAATATGAGCCTACAGGAAACTCACTAGTTCATACTTGTTTAAGTTTGACAGGTGATGTTATTCTATTCTCTTGTCAGTTCCAACTGCTTTTAAGTTGATTCTCTTTAGTTTTCTCTGTGACCTGCAAATGATGATAGTTGTATCTCCTCTATTCTAATATTTATAACCTTTGATTTTTTTTCTATCTTGTTGCATTTGTTACAACTTTAAAGCAAATACTAAATAACACTAACTGACAGTTTTGTTTTATTTTCTACTTTAATGACATTATTCCGGTCTTCACCATTAAGTGTCACATTTTCCATTTATTTCAGACTGATAATTTCACTACGTTAAGGAAGTTTTCTCACATCACATGTTATAAGGATTTACTTTTAAGATCAAGATGAAATGCTACACCTTATCAAATAAAATTTTTGCATTGACTAAGAAAATAATATTTTTTTCTTCCTGGTTTTAAATATTAACCTGTTACATAATGTTAAGCAATCTTATATTTCCAAAATAGAAGCATTTTTTCAGTGATTCATTATTTTAATATAGTTCTAGTTTCTATGTATTCATATATTTTTTCTTTCTTCTTCTTCCTTTTTTTTTTTGAGTTGTATTGCCCACTCTGTTGCCCAGGCTGGACATGATCACAGTTCATTGCAGCCTCCACCTAGGCTCAGGCAGTCCTCCCACCTCAGTCTAGCAAGTAGCTGGGAATACAAGCATGTGCCATGACGTCTGGCTAATGTTTTTTTATTTTCTATAAAGATGAGTTCTCACTATGTTGCCTGGACTGGTCTCGAACTCCTTGGCTCAAGCAATTCTCCCAACTAGGCCTCCCAAAGTGTTGATTACATGCATGGGCCATCAGGCATGGCTGGTGCTTATAGGTAGAATTTTTTGCATTTATATTGATAAATGAGTTTGATTCTTAGTTTCATCTGTGTTTGTGCAAGTACTCATTATGTTTGCATGGTTTCTCATCAGGTTATTCTAGATTAATAAAGCAAATTGGGAAGATATTCATCTTCTTGTCAGTTCTGTTCCAGAGCCTAGATCTATCTCTTTTGGGGGGGATTTAAAATAACAACAACAAAACACCTTTTAAATATTTTGATCCTGGCATTTCTGAGATTTTTCCCCCCTGTGGATATGAACAATAGGTTGACTGAGTATAGCATTTCTAAATCATATTATATCCTTCAAAATCGGAAGATTGTCTCATTGCATTAATATAGTAAAAGGGACATAATTCAAAAATAACTCATTTCCTCTGCTTGAATGTTTGTAGGGTTTTTTTGTTTGTTTGTTTTTTGGGTTTTTTTTGAGTCAGGGTCTCACTTTGTTGCCTAGGCTAGAGTGCAGTGCCATAATCATGGCTCACTGCAGTCTCAGACTCCTGGGCTCCAGAGATCCTCCTACCTCAGTCTTCTGAGTAGCTGGAACTATAGGTGCGTGCTGCCATGCCCAACTAATTTTTAAATTTTTTGTAGAGACTGGTCTCGCTATGTTGCCTAGGGTGGTCTTAAATTGCTAGGTTCGGGCAATCATCCCAACTTAGCCTCCTAAAGTGCTGGGATTACAGGTGTGAACAACTGTGACTGGCCTTTTTTTCCTAAAACTTAAAATATATTGTAGGTTAAGTCTAGGGGCTGTGTTTTTTGTTTACTTTGCTTAGTTTGACTTGACAAGTGTTTACAAGCTGAAGACTCAATGCTCATTTGAAGAGCATTTTCTTCTCCTTATATTGTATTATTATCTGTACTGTTTTTCCGATAATCATAGATTGAATTGCTATGAGCTATTATCCATTTTTAAAATATTTTCATTTATAATGATCATGTAAATTCTTCCATGAGTTTTGTCAGAATTTTTCACAGATAGCTGAAGATGTTATAACAGTTTAGTTTTATTCATGTGTTTTCATGTTTGCTTTCCATGTTTGTTATGACAACTAGAAGTGATTTAGGAATGTGATCATTTTTTTTTTAACTGAAGTGATTGTCCCTACAAGGTACCCACCACAGATGAGCTCCTACTTCATTCAGTATGCTGCTACAACCAAGCACAGGCTATAAACATCATAGCAGTAGTTTGAGATATACATTTCAGAGATTTTATTGGGACTGTTATTTGTGTACCACTCCTCATACCTCCTGGTTCACCAACAGCTCAACTGTCCTAGGCCCACATCACTCTGAGGAAAAGGCCAAGCAGCCTGTAAGTCATCACAAAGAAAAGCCTGCTTTAAAAATCTCCCAATAATCACTACCTCCATCAGTTTCTCCTTTACAAAAAAAAAATCCTTGAGGTTCATTGGCATATATCACCCCAGTTTTCAGTTGTGACAAGCTGTTTCCCTTCTTATTATGGCTCTTTGTCAAATGAGAATGCGAACAGGGAAAAAGTTAAATAAGCAGATTGAGATCACATCATCATATAAAAAGAACACGACGATGTTCATAAAAACTTCAACAAAAAGACCAAAAAAAAGAATAGAGGTTAAAGAACAGAGCATTTGAAAGCAGGTGGACAGTATAAAGTAGTCTATCATAAGTACTATTAAAATCAAAGAGTGAGAAAATGGAGCATCAAAAAAAAAAATTAAAGACAAATGACTAACAATTTTCTAAAATTAATGAATGACAGCAAATAATTAGATTCATTGAGCTCAGAGAATTCCACACAGGATAAATATAAAAAGATATACATAGACAGATCATGATCAAACTAATGAAAATCAAAAATAAAGAGAAAATCTTGAAGTCACCACAAACAAAAGAAATATACATACAGAGGAACAAAGATAAGAATAACAGCAGGCATTGTACTAGAAATTATGCAAGACCAGAGGCATTAGAATTAAAGCTTTAATGGACTAAAAGGAAGAAAAGTAATTTTTTTTAAAGTTGGCCTAGAATTCTATATTCATAAAATAATACCTTTCAATAATGAAGGGAAAAGACAATTTATAAAGGAATTTCTTTAATTTTTAAAATTTTTAAATGTTATTTAAAAATTTTTTCTATCAAATGAAGTTTGATAGCAGTTATAAATGTGAACCCACACTAAAAAATTAAGAAGACAATTTTGTAAAAGATGTTAGGTTTAAAATTTCTTTTAAAATAATTAGCTACTTAAAGCAAAAATAATATCTTCCAGGATTCATAACATGTAGTGGTAAAATGTATTAAAATAATATCCCAAATTATGGGAGAGAGAAAATTAGGTACATTCTTGAAGGTTTCTTACACTATATGTGAAATAATGTAATATCATTTTAGTGTAGACATTTACAAGTTAAAGTTTATATTTATAGGGTTTATATTTTAAACCCTAGAGAAATCTTTAAAAATGTTAAAAGAGGTATAACTGAGAAGCCCATAGTGAAGATAATGTTCAATAAACACGTGAAAAATAGGAAAGGAGGAGCTAGGAACAGATGAGACGAGTGGAAGATAACTAGAAGTATGGTATATTTAAATCCAAACTTGTCAGTAATTACATTAAATATAAATGGTCTACACACCCCAATTAAAAGGTAAAGATAGTTGGATTTTTTTTAAAGACTCAATTATATTCTATCTATAAATTTCTATTTTACCTAGAAAGACACATATCAATAAATAATGAAAGGTTGAGAAAGATATACCATATAAACACTAACCAAAAAGAAGTTAGAGTAGCTATAAATAATATTAGACAAAGTATACTACAGCAAAAGAAAAATTGAAGCATATATAGGGATATTTCGTAATGATATAACAACTATAAATGTTATCGCACCCAACAGCAGAGCCTCAAAATACAAAAAAATAAGAAAGAAAGAAAGAAAAGGAAAGAAAAGGAAAGAAAAAACTGAAAGAACTAAAATAACAAGGTAAATACACAATTTGAGTTGAATATTCCCATGTTCTTTTAGTAGTCAATAGATCAGATAAACAGAAAATCAGTAAAGATAAGAAGACTTGAACAACACTATCAACTAACTTGATAAAATAGGTGCTTATAGGATCCTCCACCCAACAACAAAAAATATATATTTCCTAGTACATGGATCAGTCACTTTGATAAAATGTACCCTAGACCTTAAAATAAATCACACAAAATTTAAAGTAACTGAAATCATACAAAATTTGATTTCCAGTCATAATAAAATAAAATAGTATCAATAGAAAGAAGAAAATCTAGAAAAAAATCTAGAAAATCTAGAAGAAATCTAGAAAACCTTCAAATAATTAGAAGTTAAACAAAATTGGTTTCTTATAAGTCTTTTAAATTCACCCTTTTTCCCCTCAAACTTAAGTCTATTCTTGGGTTGTTACTTCAGAAGACATCATCATTTCCCATTTTCAAAAACATTAAACTTTTTACTTTTTTCTTCTTATAACCTCCCAGTGGCATCCCCCCAAAACTGACTAATCTGTATAAATCAAATCATGTGATTTCACCTCTGAAAGAATTTATTTCACAATCTTGCCACAGCCCCAGTTCAGGCTCTTCTTATCTCCCACAGTAGCTGTTCTATCACCTTTCTAATCTTTCTTCTTTCATTCTCTCCTTCAAACTAATGCGTCTGTCTCAACAAGTGTTATCTTCCCAATTCAGAGCTTCCACTGAATTATGTACAATGAATTCTTAGTCCTTTTAGATATACTATCAAATTTTTTTCTATGGCTGAAATTATTTGGGTGACATAGTATCCATCTATCTCTTTGAGCATTATAGTACATCTTAGCATATTAAAGTCTATTTGGATTACTGCAGGGAAAAAACCCCTAGCATGTCACATATTTATTTAAAATTAAGTTTTTTCTCACATAATACCCACCAATACCCTAAGAATAAAGGAATTTCCTTTGGTGAATGCTTTCCTAAATTGTCAGCTTGATTTCACTTTTTTCCTCTTTTAAAAATTTGATGGTTCAGAAATGGTTGTAAAATGATATATAAGCTCTGTGACCTAGATGCTAAGCTTTCCATGATCTAACCTCCACCTTCCTTTTAAACCTTGTCTTCCATAACACTCCTCATCTCTAGTTCACCAAACCCTTCATGGCTCAGTCATTCTGAACTGGTGTCCACAACACAAAAATACTGTGTACTTTTCTACCTCTTGTCTTTCTCTTTCTCCTGTTTTCACTTGTTTAATTCCACCTATCCTTCCGAATCCAGTCCAAATACAGCATCATCTAATTTACTCAGAAAACATTAACTGAATATCTACAATGTACCAGGCATTAGGGTCTATCCCAAAAAGGCTCCTGTTGAAAATAATCTCTCCATCCACTGTAATTCAATAGTGAGCTCTAACTATGTTACATGTTTGTATGTATTTATTTATCTATTTATTTATCAAAAGCTGATCCTTAATACAGCAGGTACCCTCCTGCCTAAAGTTAATACTCTTTTCTCTTCTGGATTACTCCTCTCTCAAATATTTATTTACACGGTCACAGTCTTTGTCTCTTTTAGGTCTTGACTCAAATGGAAACCTCAATGGGGACTTCTCTGACCATTACTGAAAATTTTTATCTTCTCTTCTTTCAGAATATTTATCATATAGTGTAAGGTAAGTTTTATATATTTGTTATAAATTTCATAATCACAGAGAAGTCCCTTTATCTTTTTTACTGATGTAAGTCTGGTGCCAAAATAGGGTCTACCACTTAGTACGTATGATGGTTAATTGTATATGTCACCTTGGCTAGGCCACTAGACTTTTATTTTGTCAAATAACCATCTAGATGTTTCTATGGAAGTATTTCTTTGATGAGAAAAACATCTAAATCAATAGACTTAAAGCAGATGACCCTCCATAATGCTAGTGGGTCTCACTCAATCAGTTGAAAGCCTTAGCACCTTTAGACTCTAGCTCCATCAACAACTCTTCCTTGAGTCTTCAGACATTCCAACCTTCACTACACACACACACACACACACACACAGAGAGAGAGAGAGAGAGAGAGAGACAGAGAGAGAGAGAGAGAGAGAGAGACATCTTACAAAAAGATTCATAATCAAAGAGAAAGATATCAAGATCCTATCTGCTGTCTTTTTCTGAAGAACCTTGACTAATGTAATAGGCACTCAGTAAATACTCATCGAATAAATAAATCTGATTTTTATTCAACATGCATTAGTTGATTACCTTCCCAGCTCCAGGCACTAGGTCCATGCTGCACACATAACTTGCAGTTTCCTTCATCTCTACCTTTGCTCTTTCTCCTTCCTATCAAACACTAATTTAACTTCATGTATCTTTCAAAATTCAGTTCAAATATAATATCTTTTATGAATAAGAAGCTATCTGCCTATTTAGAAAACTTTAATTGAATGTCTACTATATACTAAGCACTGAGTTATGTTTATTGAATAAACATATGCACTCCCAAAAAGAAAGAGCTACATAAAGAAAAAGCAGACACAATTAAGGGAAACATATTCATTCAAGTTCAGCCTGTTAAGGGGGTCTATACGCTCCTAGCAACACAAACACTAAAAATACATAGATTGGTTGACTAGAATCACCTTGGTCGGCTCTAAAATGTACTCATCGGTCAGCAAAAGGACCACAGCACTGGAGTGTTTAGTACAGGAAAGTAGTACATTCATGTGAAATAAAAAGATCAAGTAAATGTAGACTGTGAGAAGGATATAAATTCAAGTATGAGCAGGTTGGGGATAATAAAGAAGGAAAATGCCAAAGGGTATTCAAAGGGACATTATTTTCACATCTCATCCATATTTTCATCATCCATCAAAGGTGATGAGTCCAGGTTAAGTGTCAGCACTAGTAAGCTAACGCTTTGTGTATGAGGTGAAAAGGAGTCTTCTTGGCTCCTGCCTTGCATTGAAATGATTTATGAGGATAACGGAGATTGACAGGCTGAAAGGTCACTTGTCCAGTCGGCCCACCACACCTCATCTTACTCTCATGTCATAATAAGCTTCGCTTGCAGATCTTGGCGGAGAGCGCAGCCTTGGATGCTCCAAGAGCTGAAAGGTCATTTTGGACCCGAGTGCCTTTTGGTCACGTGTGGGTGCTCCTGGTCTCCCCTCACTTGTATATCATTGTATTTAAAGCCACACGCGGGTAAATTTCCATCTCTTGTTCAGCCTGTCAGCCTGAGTCTAAATCATAAATTATATTTTTCCATTTTACAGTCAGAAAAAAAATCCCCTCTTCTTCAATGATAATAAAATCAGTAGACCAGATTCCGCCCTTCGCTACTAAATGTACAAATCCTGCTGAAGTCAGCAGAATTTAAGGGCATGCAACTTTGGGCAGAGTGTGTTCCAACTTTTTTTCCTTGCTGGATTTTTATTACCTGACATCTTTCTGATTCCCCTGGATTGCACAATAAGGGAAGGGTGGCCCAGTTTGGGTAAAATAAAAAATGACCCAAACCACTGACCTAAATCCTGCCTTTGAAATTTAAAATTACATTTACTAGGAAGGAAAATAGTTTTTTGAGTGTGGGTGGTTTTCTTTTTCAAAAACCATTTTCAAATGTTGACCTCCTGAATGTTATCATACCAGTTTGGATTGGAAAACAGAAGGGTAGGTAAACATTTTTTTTAAGCTTGGTGGGGGGAGGTCATCCCTTTCTGAATTCATTATCTGTAAAGAAGCAGGAAATACCAAAGAACTTTTTTTTTTCTCTCAAAAGATTTCCTGGTCATACTGCCAGATTTGTCTCCAAAAGCAAACTGTCCACTTCTGTGAAATATTAAGGCTTTGTGTTCCTGTTCCTTCGAAGGTGAACTCAGGTGGTGAAGAATTAGGCATAGGAGAGTTTTGCTTGGGGCTGAGGGATGGAGTTGAGGAAGGCTCCTTCTATGCATAAATAAAGACACCGTATGTATAGTTGAAACACAGAGGATAGTCTGTGTGGTTTGATATAATGAATGCTCAAAGACTATCCTACCATCAACCTCACAGCTCTTCGGTTGTACCTGACATGCTGACTCAAAATAGTCTTCTGATAAAACGCCACCTTAAGAGGCACGCTGGAAATTGCCTAGGATATGGGACCCTAGCACGCTTTAACTTTATACACAATTATTTATCTACTCCCCTCTGACATCAGAACCCTGACCTAATAGAACATAAAACAGACAACTTTTGATGGAGAGAAAAAACAAGGAAGGAAAGATTTGGATGAAAGTTCTAGAGAAATAAAAGCAGTTAGTCACTATGTGTTTGCCATGCCTTTACCGATCTGTACATTACATGAACACTTATCCCACTGTGTTGTCATTCTTTGTATACATAGCTAGTTCCTGATCTAAACTGATCTCCTTAAAACTGAGGTCTCTCATTTATTTATTTTTTTCATCAACATCTGGCACAGGATCTGATCACCTAAAAGGTGGTATAATGTAGTGCTTTGGCTTAAGTCCTGAGTTTGAGTTTGGATTCTGCCCTTTACAAGTTATGTGACTTTGGGTAAGATGTCACATCCTATTAAGACTCATTTGTAAAATGGGCATAATAGTTGATTCCTGCAAATATCCTTTTGAGGATTAAGTAAGATATGTTTTTAGGTGTCTTTCAAAGGGCTTGGCAGAGTATGCACACAACAAATACTATTACTAATATTATACATTCAAAACGTATATTGAATCGATACATCTGTCAATCAACAAACTAAGAGTGGGAGTGGAATTGACAGTAGTAGGAATCTGCGGGGGGTGGGGAGTGGGCACACCTCATCAACAAAGATACATGCATAATGAACATTTGTATACCTAACCCTGAATTGTACCCCACATCTTTAAGACAAAACTTTTAAAAATTAAGAATTAGAAAGGGAGCAGCAGGAAATATAAGTGTTTGGTCATATGAAGAGTCAGGGTGGGGAGTGCCTAAAAGAGACAGGAAGCAATTAATTGCCATCTTTCTTTTTAACACAGTTTCAAAAACTCATCACATTTGGTGGGACACTTTAGAATAGAGTAGGAGACACAAAACAGCACTAAAGTAACAATAATTTCTAAAGTAGTTACTACTATAGAATAATGGTTCTTCCCAATGCCAACACTACACACTGGTCACGTTTTAGCACCTTTCACTGATTAAGGAAAACTATGTATGTGCTCTTAAGTGGCTTAAATGGCTACAGAACAAAATTTCAACAAATGTACTCTTTCGTGCTGACATGATGTTACGTTGGGCCTCTGATGTCATTCCAATCCTGTTCATACCCCATGATACATCACACAAGCTAGCCGGGCGTCAGGGCAACCACCCATAGTCCCAGCTACTCAGGAGGCTGAGGTGGGAGGATTGCTTGAGCCTAGGAGTTTAAGGCTGCAGTGAGCCGTGATTGTGCTACTGCACTCCAGCCTGGGTGACAGACTAAGAACCTGACTCAAAACAAATAAAAAATCATAAAAGCTAACATTAACTGGGAACGTACTCCATACTCAGTACATTTCTAAGTACTTCCACATGAATTAATTTCTTTAATCCTCACAACTCTATAATGTAAGTATCACCTATGTGAAAATTATCATTATCATTGTCATTTTACAGATGAGTAAACTAAGGTACATGAGGTCTAACAACTCGGTAAAGGTCATAGACATAGTAAGAGCTGAAGTAGCTATTTGAATCTAGACAGGTAAACTCCAGAGTTCTTAACCGCTATGTTATATGTTCCATAAGACATACCAGTTCCACCTGCCTCTTATGGAGACCATCATTTTACACCTTGGTGGAAATTTGGCTGTACACCTAGGAAGGGTCTGCACACGTCATATGAGATTTACTAGTAAAGACACAGTGACCTATAGGCAAAGTCTGCTTAATTCATAAAGATGCCAATGTGCCAAGCTGAGGATGTGGGACAAAAATTGACCATTTTCTCAAGCATACAGAAACCAAAGGAAACATAGCCTGTCTTTGAGTTCTCAAATATACTTTCTGTGTCCAGTGGGATGCCATTGAGAGCCTCTTCAACCTACTTTCCAAAATTTCTGCCAGTGGGACAGCCCTACAAATAGCAGCTGGGCAATTGTGGGGCACAACCAGAGCTAACAAGTCCTCCTGTAATCCCAGTACTTTTGGAGGCCAAGGTGGGAGAGTTGCTTGAGTCCAGGGGTTTGAGATTAGCCTAGGCAACATGGTGAGAATTCATCTCTACAAAAAAATTTTAAAAATTAGCTGGGCATGTTGGTGCACACCTGTAGTACCAGCTATTTGGGAGACTAAGGTAGAGGGATCACCTGAGCTCAGGAGATTGAGGCTGTGATGAGTCATGACCATGCCACTGCACTCTAGCCTGGACAACAGAGTGAGACTCTCTTGACTCAGATAAATAAATAATAAAGTCTCCTATCCAAACTTGCAAATCTTTGGCAATTCCTCTCTCATGATAGACTTTGCTTAAAACTTAAATTGAGCATAACATTCGATGAAAGAAAGAGCAGCAATTATTGAAGACAACAAGCAATGTAAGAAACATAGACTCTTCCTTTCAGTTTGTGCTCTAGGCCAAGGTCTGTGCACCTGTATACCTAGAGGTCTATTCAGTGCTGCCAAACATCAAATTATTGTCCTCAGGAATTTTATTCCCATTTATCTTTATATCTGTGCATGAGGTGGCTAATATTGCTCCCAACTTTGGTTTGTTGCCCTTGAAGTGATTATTTCTAGTTGTAAGATTCAGCAGTATATTTATTATCCATTTTCTGACCCTGTACAATAGTAAGATTCAGTAACTTGTGTCTAACTGAAATTATAAAACAGTTGCAATTATACACTGTATTGCATCCAAATAAAATGTTATTTCTGTCTTAGAACAGGCAGATTGGATTACATATTTATTAAAATTTGGAAAACAGGCCAAGAATTTTGGAGAACTCAACTTTGTTATCCTCAGAATCTTTACCATTGTAAACCACTTCTCTCCTCAGCTGGAACCATCATGCCCAGTCATGGAGAAGTTGTAAATGCCTTTGAGGGTCACAGTTGAAAAGATCTTTAGCCAGGTGCAGTGGCTCATGCCTGTAATACCAGCTCTTTGGGAGGCCGAGGCAGGAGTATTGCTTGAACCTACAAGTTCAAGACCGGCCTGGACAACATAGTGAGACCTCATCTCTACAAAAAACATTAATAATAAGTATAAGG
The DNA here is from genome assembly GCF_000164805.1 of Carlito syrichta. Taxonomy (NCBI): domain Eukaryota; kingdom Metazoa; phylum Chordata; class Mammalia; order Primates; family Tarsiidae; genus Carlito; species Carlito syrichta. The sequence goes on along the minus strand of NW_007247819.1, from coordinate 357,173 downwards.
TTTTATAAAGTTTTTTTGTTAATTGGCGGGACATGGTGGCACATGCTTAAAGCCCCAGCTGCTAGGGAGACTGAGGTGGGAGGATTGCTTGAGCCCAGGAGCTCGAGGCTGCAGTGAGCTATAACGGTGCCACTGCACTCCAGCCTGGACAACAGAGAGAGATCTTGACTCTCTAATAGTTCTCAAAATACTTTTTTTTTTTTTTGAGTCAGTCTCACTCCATCGCCCAGGCTGGAGTGCAGTGGCATGCTCACGGTCATCCCAGCAACGACCTGCTGGGCTTAGACAATACTTCTGACTCAGCCTTCCAAGTAGCTGGAACTATAGGCACACGCTACCATGTCTAGCTAATTTTTTTTTTTAATTGTAAAGATGAGGTCTCAACCAAGTTTCCCTGGCTGGTCTCAAACCCTGGGCTCAATCAATCCTTTCGCCTCAGCCTCCCAAAGTGCTGGTATTACAGGCTTGAGCCACCGTGCCTGACCTCAAAATACTTTTAATGTTGCATTACACCTTTCATCTCTAGTGTTGTTCCTGCTGGCTCATTCATCTTCTCCTCCAACTTTAACTCAGGTGAGACCATGGCCCTTGAAAATGAGACACACTCCCACTTGCAGATGGAGAAAATGGGTATCTGACTGGGTCTTCTCTGGTCACATGACCATCTTCCAGAAAAACATGCAGCAAAGATAGAACTCATTAATAAATGGAGAGTGCCAATTCAAAAATAATTTTCACCCTCATTAGGTTACCTGTTAGTCTAGGCCCAAACAGGGTTACCAAATATCCTGGGAACAGAACTTCCAGCAAACTAAATACTGTAAAACTTTGCAATTGTCATTAAGCTTCAACTATCCTCATGTTGCACCCAAGGAATGGTGGCTGATCAAGAGGTGTATTCACAGACTGCTTCCCCTCTTATGTATATACACCCTTGACAGGAACCAGCTAGAAAATTGGCACCAAGTAAACAAAACCAAAGTCACACCAGGGAGAAAAGCATTAGTCCCTGTTACCATCATCTCTTATCTGGACGATTGCAATACCTTCTCTCCTGCCATTCTTTCTCACTCCCAATTCCTTCTCCTTGCATATACTAGTATTTTTTGTTTGTTTTGTTTTGTTTTTATGAATACTCTGTGAGATCATGTCCTTCCCCTACTTAAAGACATTCAATGAATTCCCATTGCACAAAGGCAAAAAAAAAAAAAAAAGTAAATTCCTTGGCAGGGCCTACAAGATGCCTTATAAATGGCCCTACCTACCTCTCTCCAACCTCATTTGCAGCCCCTCACACCTTCCAATCATACTTAACTCCTTTAACTTTCTGAAGCTGGCACAACTCTTTTCTAACTCAGAATACATGCATTTCCTTCCTCCAAAGCATGCCTCTCTCCCTCCATACCCCCAACTTTTCCCATGGTTGGTGCCTTATTTTTCAGGTTTATACTAGATTGCCCCTCCTGGGACAAGTCATTCTTTATTAAGCTAGATCTCTGTCACCTACTTACCCCTATCACAGCACCCTGTCAAATTTATTTTATTCATTTAACAAATTTATTTTGTGCACTTATTATGTTCCAAGAACTGCTTCAAAAGTGCTGTGGCTACACCAGTGAACAAAATAGACTAAAAATGTATGCCTTCACACGTTAGGGAAATGGACAATAAGCACAATAGATAAGTAAACTCAGTGTCAAAAACATTTAGAGGTTGGACGCAGTGGCTCACACCTGTCATCCAAGCTCTGGGAGGATCGCTTGAGCCCAGGAGTTTGAGCTCAGTCTAGGCACCATAGCAAAACCAAGTCTCTACCAAAAAATTTTTAAAATTAGCCAGGCATAGTGGTTCATGCCTGTAATTCCAGCTACTCGGGAGGCTGAGGTAGAAAGATCTCTGAGCCCAGGAGACTGAGGCTGTGGTGAGCTGTGATCAGGTCACTGAACTCCAACCTGGGAGACAGAATGAGATTCCAACTTAAAAAATTAAAATAAAATACAATTAGATACTAGTTTTATTTTAGAATGGCTACAGAAAGCCTCACTGAGAGGGTGACATGAGAAAAGATGGCAATTATAAGAGATGGGGCCACAGAAGCAAGGGTAGAGTTAGATGGAGTAGAATCCTGGACATTACAGTAGGTCTTTTGGCTTTCAGGATATGTGAAAGAGAAACCCCTGGACACTTTTGTGTTAAGGCTGATCTGCCTTGTAGTATAAAAGAATCACGCCAGTTGCTCTTTGGGAGAACAGTTTGAAGGGGAGTGTTATGGACTGAATAACTGTGTCCTCCCAAAATATGTGTATTGTAGCCCTAACTCCCAATGTGACTGTATTTGAAGACAGGTCCTGTGAGGAGGTGACAGAAGTTAAATGAGGTCAAAAGGGTGAAGCCCAGATCCCACAGAGCTGGTGTTTTTATAAGAAAAAGAAGCAACACCTGAGTTCTCTCCCTGCACACATGCACAGATACAAGTCCACGTGAGGACAGATAGTGTGAGAAGGCAGCCTTCTGCAAAGCAGAGAGACAGATCTCCCCAGGACAACCATTGCCAACACCCTGACCTAGACCTTCCAGCCACTAGAACGATATGAAAATTAATTTCTGCTGTCAAGCCACCTATTCTATGGTATTTTGTTATGACTGTTTTAACCGACTACAGCAGGGAGCAAGAATGGAAGTATTTGTTCTCTTAATAGCATTAAGAGGATTCGCAATTATACATATCTGCCATTGTGGATTTGTTTCTAATCTTATCTATTCAAATGTAAACGCTAGGAGACTGGGCTTTGGGTCTCTCTCCTTCACCATTCTACCTCCAGTTCCTAGTACTGCACCTGGCAGGTCACAAATGCATAACAAATATTTTCTAATGTGTAATTTGATGAATTTAGAATTTTCCTAAGAAGGACCGTACCTTTAAGAAATTTGGTATTGAATTAAAAACATTTTGGTTTTTCTCTAATTTGTTTATGTGCTGGTTTCTTTAAAGCCTTCTATAAAGTACTACTATGATGCTTTATGTTTATCAGTTTTCATCCTGAATTCTTTCATTCCATAACAATTTACTGAGTACCTGTTATAAACTTGGCACAGTACTAGGGCAGGGATGTAAGACTGAACCCTACTTGCTTACTTCATGATATTAGAAAAATTTTTACATTTGTATTATTTAATGTCATACCTCCACTTAATGAAAGTTTAATATATGAAAAAATAGAATATGTTTTACTAAAGCTAAATGTCTTTAACTTCTGAAATGATATTTACTGAACTACATAGCAATCATTTATTAGAACTTAGATACCACTGATTGAAAATGTAATTTTTGTTTCTAATAGGCTACAGCTTTTAAATTTAGATCACTTTGATGGATTCTTGTATTAGTTTTCTAGGGCTGCCAACAAAGTGCCACAAACTGGGTGGCATGAACAACATAAATGTATTATCTCAAAGTTCTGGAGCTACAAGTCCAAGATCAAGGTGTCAGCAAAGTTGATTCCTTCTAAGTCCCATGAGAAAGAATCAGTTTCATGCCACTACCCAGCTTCTGGCAGTTTGCTTGCTTCTCTTTGGCCTTCTTTTGCTTATAGAAGCATCACTCTGATTCCTGCTTTCATCTTCAAATGGAATTCTCTCATGTGTGTGTGTGTGTGTGTGTGTGTGTGTGTGTGTGGTGTGCGTGCGCGCGCGCATGTGTGTGTGTGTGTCTTGATTTCCTTTTTCTATAGGAACACCAGTCTTGTTGGATTAGGGGCCCACCCACTCCAATATGACCTCATCTGAACTAATTACATCTGCAATGACCATATTTCTTTTTTTTTTTAAACATATTTTTAATTATAAAATTGTAGGGTACAGTTAAGGGTTAGGTATACGAATGTGCATCGTTCAGGGACCCTTGTTAATAAGGGGTGTTGCCCCGTCCCCAGACAGATATTGACTACCGTAAGTCAATTTTGCTGACACCTTGATCTTGGACTTGTAGCTCCCTTTCCCTCCCTACCCTCCCCCATAGTTCCCCACCACTGTCAGTCCTTTTCTTACAGTATTATGATAGATGTTCAAGGTCCACTATATGAGTGAGAACATGTGATACTCAGATCTTTGTTTCTGTGGGAGATCACTCAGTATTATAGACTCTAGTTCCATCCAGGTTGCTGCGAAATTCATGATTTTGTTCTTTTTTATGGCTGCGTAGTATTCCATCGTGTATAGGTACCACTTTTTTTAATCTAGTCCTCTTTTGATGGACAGCATGGTTGGTTCCAGGTTCTTGCTATGGTGAACAATGCTGCGATAAACATTTGTGTGCAGGTATCTTTTTGATAGAGTGATTTGAGTTCTTCAGGGTATATTCCCAGTAGGGGGATTGCAGGGTCATATGGGAGGTCGATATTTAGAGCTTTTAGGAATTGCCACACTGCTTTCCACAGAGGTTGCACTAGTTTACACTCCCACCAAGACTGTAGCAGCATTCTCTTTTTACCACATCCTCTCCAGCATCTGTTATTTTTTGAGTTATTGATAATGGCCATTCTGACTGGAGTTAGGTAGTATCTCAGTGTAGTTTTAATTTGCATCTCCTTGATGACTGGTGAGGTTGAACATTTCTTCATGTGTCTGTTGGCCACTCGGATGTCTTCCTTTGAGAAGTGTCTGTTCATATCTTTTGCCCACTTTATAATGGGGTTGTTTGTTTTTTTCTTTTCAGCACGTTTGAGTTCCTTGTAGATCCACGATGTTAGGCCTTTGTCAGACCTGGAGTTGGCAAGTACTTTTTCCCAGTCTTTGGGCTGTCTCCCTGCTCTCTTGGTGGTTTCTTTGGCTTTGCAGAAGCTTAATGACCATATTTCCAAATAAGGTCACATTCAGAGGTACTGGGGATTAGGATTTCAACATACAAATATGAAGCAGGCACAATTCAGCTAATAACAACTCTTAAAAAGGGAATTAAATAAAGAGCTCTTTCCAAGTCCTCCCCTGTCAGTCCTTAATTACTACATATCTTTGATAAGTATTGGGGTTGAAAGTTGAAAAAAAAAAGCAGAGTTCTGAATTCCACAACTTTCATAAGAAAAGCATCACGGTGTAGCCAAGAAAGTACTTTAGTGAGACTTATAAAGGTCTATCTTAGTCTTATGTATTTAACACTATTCAACTGCTGCTAAGGAGATCAGTGAGTTTCCTCATACATAAGAGACGGGATCGACTTTTATGCTCACTACCATTCTAACCTGTCCTAGAAGTAAGAAAAAATGTGTTAGTATTTGTGGTAGGCAGAATTCTTAAATGACCTCATGACATCCTCCAGTGTTAGTCCTGAGATTATGTTGCCTTGCATGGCAAAAAGGAATTTTGCAGTTGACTTCATAGAAAGACTATCCTAGTAGGACTAACCTAGTAACATGAGAGTTTTCTCCAACTGGTAGCTGAAAAGAAAATCAAAGAGATTCAAGTGTGAGAGGGGTTTTTTTTTTTTTTTTGAGTTGGAGTCTCACTCGGTCGCCCAGACTGGAGTGCAGTGGCTGCTCCCAGCCACTGCAGCCTCGCCTGCTGGGCCCCAGCGATCCTTCCGCCTCAGTCTTCCGAGTAGCCGAAATTACAGGCATGTGCTACCAGGCCGGCCGATTTTTTGATTTATTGTAGAGATGAGGTCTCGCTGCCCAGGCGGGTCTCGAACCTGCGGGCTCAGGCAATCCACTCACCTCAGCCTCCCAAAAGCACGGAATTACAGGCTGAGCCACCGAGCCCGGCTGAGAGGGATTCTTATGAGGGAGAAATTGCTAGGACGGAGCAGGGTACTCAGTCAAGGACCCGAGAGTTACCTCAAAGTTTTCCTTAAATGTTTCTACTTGGTCACAGGTACAACTTGCTTCCATTTGGGTTTTTTGTTTGTTTGTTTGTTTTCTTGCTTTTTTTTTTTTTTTTGAGTGTCACTTTGCAAATTGGCAAATCAACAATACTTTGTACAGTTAAAACTGAAATCTAGATCCATATTACAGAAGAATAGGTAATCTAATCAAAACAAAAGGAAAGGAAAGTGTTCTTTTTGCATCTGTGAGAAAAAGAGTGGAGGAAAAAAAGAGAAGAAGGGAAGGAGAAAGACACAAAAGGAAATGAGAGAGAGGAGGGAGAAGAGAAGGAAACAGCAAAGGAAAAAATACCTTTTAGAGGAACATAAAAATCTGTATTGAAGATGGGATAATTTTGTGTGTCAGAGACGAGCACAGTGGTATCAAACTTCTCTTGAAGTTCTCCAGAAGCAATAGAGAAATTGCCATTTTTGTTCTGCTTTTTCAGCCCTTTTGAGCTTGACTAGTTCCCTGGCCGCCCAAACAGACTTTAATGCCATCAAAGGAAACAAAACTCCACAGCCATGACATTAAAAAAAAAAAGTCTTTACCTCATGTAGGTATTTCTGAATCCAGTAATTATGAAAACACAAAATCACATCTGTTTGAAAGAGATGGGTAAGCCAATAGCAATGTTAGACATTTCCAATAAAATTCAGTAATTGAAAATAAGTTTTATTAGGAAAACACCATTTCTGGACTTTTCCTCAGCAAAGCAGAGAAATTAGTCTGACATGGTCAAATCTCAAGGAGATTTTTTTTTTCCTCTTGTGTCCTTAATGGGTCTATGGCTCCTTTATAGGTTATGGGGATGTTTCACCCAATGTTCAAGCCTGGAGACACAGACCAGCATCAGTATACTGAAACAAAAACACAAAGACCAACTTGGTGTCAAATTTGTAGTTAAAAGCATTTGTGACAGAGCCAAAGTGACCAGGAAATTAAACAGCAAGCACAAAACTGAACAACCTTTGTGTACAGACTTCATCAGCTAGTTCCATGTAATAACTTTTTTTTAAAATGCAGCTATTAAACACTAAAAAACAAGAGTTGAATACACAGGACAAAGTTCAGCTATACAAGCTGGTATCCAAATAATAAAGAAAAAGAAAGCAGTTATTCATCTAGCAACTTCTGGGTTCTGAGGAAATACCAACTCTATTTTCTTTGTCTATGACCAGCAATATTATTTGTAAAGCATTTTCAACAAGTTGGTTAAATAAGATCTCTTCTCCAGTCAGAGACGAAAGACCTCTAATCAAAGTGTGCTTTCAGTAGCTTCTCTTACTGTGCTCAGGAAATTCTCAACGGTTATTGCCATTATTTTCTACATAGATGACTGTTGTATAATTATCTATTCTCTGTTTTGTGGCCTTGGGAAGACTATTAATGTGATGGTTGATGACTGGCCAAACCCCAAGATTGTAAAGTGGCCCAAAGAGTTGTTTATGCCAATATTTGGGAGGAAAAGTACTACATAATTACAAAATAACATATTTAAACCAGGGGTCAGCAAACTTTTCCTGTAAAGGGTCATAGAGTAAATAATTTAGGCTTTGTGGGCCTTAAGGTCTTTGTCTCAGCTACTCAACTCTAGTTGTAGTGTGAAAGTAGCTATAGACATTATATACATCAATCAACATGGCTATGTTCTAATATAACTTTATTTATGGACAAAAATTTTGATTTCATATAATTTTCTTGTATCAAAAAATATTACTCTTCTTTGGGTCTCTTTCAATTACTTAAAAATAAAAAAGCCATTGTTAGCTCACATCCACATAAAAACAGATGGCAGACTGAAATGGCACAAGGCCTACAGTTGCTCAACTCTGATTTCGATTATTTTATGTTTCCAGAATATATCACATGATTATGTCTCTAACTCTAATACTTGATATAAACATAATAAAAGTTGGTTAAAGTTGTATACGGTGGTTACCAAGATGCACATTACTGAATTTTGTCAAGTATTCATTGAAGTTTACCTCTCCTGATATACTGTAATTTTATAATTTTTGGTGTTTTTTGAGCTTCTAGTCTATGAGGAAAATATAATGCAGAACATCTTAAAGTCTCAAATATCTGACTATCCATCAATTGCAATTCTTTGACACTGAAATACTGTATACTGTCATAAAGTCTTGTTATTTGTTTTCCAGAAGACAGATTTCATCTCAGAATTATTTGATGTGGTTTATTCGACTGAGAAATTATCTCAGAGTTATTTGGTAATTTAATCATGTGCAATAACACAATTACATATGACCTGTAGTCAATACTTGGTCTGCCCTTGATCCTCTAATATCAGTGATAGTATTAAATAAATAAATTCAAAGAATCGAGTTCAGGTTGACTCTAATTGCAGACCCTGGGAATAGTCTAGTGAAAGTTTTAATGTAGTTGTTACTATTATCCACACAGTGCGATTCACAGATCAAGGTAATACCAGCCATTGTTTATGCAGCAGTATTTGTATGTGTATGTTGTTCAATGTGTATGACTGCATATTCTTAATATTAAAGCAAAATAAGGTGACTGCCATAGAGCTATCAAACCCAGTTCCATCCTATCAATTAATTAACCAACAAGTACTGGCCAACCCTTTAATATACCCAAAGCTTTACAAAATTATCTTCATGTCTGCTTTCTCTTAATATACCACCACAAGCTTTCTCTTACTTTACTGTTCAGTTGGTCTGGCAATTACCCTCCCCAAATTATCATTCTTCTTTTACAACATTTTTTAGTGTAAGTTTTGGGGACTAGTTAGGCTTCAGTAACAGGAGAACATGGTTCAAATGTTTCCAAAATATATATATATAAATTGTATCTCTTCAGTCCCTTTCATTCTCAATAGTAGCAGGTGCCTTCTTGGCTACACAGAACAAGTTTCATCATCTTTTGTCTTTAATTTATGTCTGATTTACTTATTCATTCTTCCAATTTGTCTTCATTGTCATTTACTGCCTTTCTCTAGCTTTCTTTCTTCCATTAATATTTATCAGTTTTCTCCCTACAAATCCTAATTGGCTAACAGGCTCTACACTTGTCACCAGAAATATAAGGATGAATAGGATGTATGATTTAGATGGAAACGTAAGATGCACAAAGATATGATAAGATGTGGCACTGAGCTCAAAGCCTACTCCCCTCCCCACACCTGGGATCCCATCATGCCTAATTTTCAAGGGGCCTATGCTTTATTCTCTGTCTCTAAAGAGACTTAAAATTCTCCCTTTTCCTGATCACCCTCTAACTTCAAATATAGTCATGCTTCCCCTAATTTAAAAATGGGGTTTACTTTTATGTTTAGATTTTAATAAAATATTTTAAACATTTATAAATAGAGAGCCAAATAGCAAGTCACTCATCCCTTAAGTGAACAAATATTGCTATTTTATTTTATTCAATTCATATTTTTTTTAAAAAAGAAAAGATTCCAAATGCAATTAGTTTTTTTGTTAACTCTTTGTCCCATATTTTATTGTGTTTTTTTTTAATCAGAGTTTTACTCTGTTACCCAGACCGGAGTGCCTGCTGGGTTCAGACAGTCCTTCCCTTCAGACTTCCAAGTAGCTGGAACTACAGGTATGCACTTCCATGCCTGGCTAATTTTTTTTTTTTTTTTTTTTTTGTAGAGACGAGGTCTCGCCAAGTTGCCCAGGCTGGTCTCGAACTCCTGGATTCAAGCAATCCTCTCACCTCTGCCTCCCAAAGTGCTGGTATTCCAGATGTGAGCCATCGTGCCTGGTCCATATGTTTTTAAACTTTCAGCCAACCCTTCCCCCTACCAAGATGTCGTCATCATGAATCCCCTCATTCAGTTCTTTAATACTTTTACTACATATGTGTGGATGTATGTAGATTTACTAAATGTGCATATGTCTTTAAAATATAGAGTTTGCCAATAGCAAAAACATGGAACCAACCATGCTGCCCATTGAAGTTGAACTGGATAAACAAAAAGTGGTACATATACACAATGGAATATTACGCAGCCATAAAAGACAAACATATGGACTTCGCAGCAACTTTGATGGATTTAGAGTCAATCAAACTCAGTGATCTATCACAGAAACAAAGAACAGAGTACCATATGTTCTCACTCATAAGCGAAACTTGAACAATTATAGTATTATAAGAAAGGGATTGGCAATAGTGGAAAACTGTCAGGGGAGTGAGGTGGGACTGGCAGTTCAGGGAAACTGCCAGGGGAGGGAGGGGCACACCTCATCAACAAGGGTACCTGCAAAATCAACGTTTGTGTACCTAACCCTGAATTGTGCCCCACATCTTTATAATTAAAAAAAAAAAGAAAAATCAAATGCTTAAAGGAAACCAACAAAGTCAATATTCAGAAATAGACAGCCTTCAGATATAATGAATTTTATAGGGTGCTATGACAAAGATATTTAAAAATAACATCATGGGTACCTGCAAAATGAACATTTGTATACCTAACCTTGAATTGTACCCCACATCTTAATAAATAAATAAATAAAATATAGTGTTCACTAGAGTGTTGCTAAAAGTACATAACAATATGACATTATATGTCCCATTCTGAAACATGTTCTTTACCGTAGCTTATTTATACATTTGAGATCGATCTACATTGATGCATATAGTTTCAACTGATTCATTTAACCTGCTGAGTGCTATTCATCCTGTGAACAGAACACAAATTATTTATCTTTCCATTAATCACAGAAATTTACATTGCTTCGAATTTTTCACTACCAAATATAATGTTAAATAGGCATTTTAGTATAGGTTGCTCTGTGGACATGGGTGAGTTTCTCTAAAGCACTTAGCCAGAAGTGGACCATCCTGACCTCAGGCCACAAACATTTCCACCTCTACTAGCTGGTGCATAGTGCTAGTGGCCTCTCCAGAAGAGTTGTTTCAATGTAATCCCACTATTAGTGTATAAGGCTTCCCTGCAATTGGTACTGTCAGACTTTTACATTTTTTTACTGTCTGATGGGTTTTAAATATATCTTATCACTGCTTTCCAATCTGGTTTCCATCCTTATTGAGCTATAAAAACTGTTTTTCCATGGACATCCAATCATCACCTCCTTGCCAAATCACAAAGCCTTCACTTGTACCCATCACTCTGCTTGACCTCAATTGCATTTGGCATGCTGGTAACCACCAAGTCCAATTCTTTTTTCCTTTTTCTAACACTTAACAATATTCTGGGGCAGAGGAAGCATTGAGCAAGCTGTTCCCTTAAGAGTTCAGATGTGAATCAGGTAGACAGGTCAGTAAAAGGATTCTTCAAAGAAACATCTTTAATAATAAAACAGCAAACTTGGAACATTAAACAAAATACAGGCTGCTCTCATAATATGAAAAACATAAAATTCACATCAAAACAAATACTTTCGGGTTATGGGGTTATGCAAGAAACAGCATGAGAACACATTCAAATTAAGACTACATTTAACCCAGCATAAACAGTTACTTCATAGTTATATTCAGTGTAGTTTATGTATATGATGTGAATTATATGGATAAACATATTGATTATCGAAACATAAAAATGTTTCATCCTTCAAAAATAAACAAAATTTGAATCTACAAAATGTCAAAAAGGGGGGAGGTGGGGGGGCCTATAACAAATCTTCCATTTCCTTTCCTATGAGCTATAGTTCATCCTACAATGCAAGCTAGAAATCAAATTTTTAAAATAACGTATGGTTCTGGCCTCAAGAAGCTTAAAGTGGGTCTATGTGGGTAGCCGCATAAGAAAAATTATCTATACTATTGCTTATTGGAGCTTATGTACATCTGAAATAGCCAGCCCACCACTCATTGTCCCACATTGACATTACAGAGCACATTAAGCAAATATTCATTTAAGGAACTCACTCAACAGACATTTACGGAGCATTGGCTATGTTAGGTCAGGGGCTAGAGCAATGAGTAAGAAAGCTGTGCCCTCAAACAGCTTAAGTTCTACAGTCCCATTAAAGTAATGCCAGACTTTAATCAGTGTCACTTTTTTTTTTTACACATTTGTTTTTTGTTTGTTTTTGAGATACGGGAGTTTTTGTTTCAGGGAAAGAATAGGGTAGCTGACAATGTTAACAAAAATAAATGCCAGCAGCAGAAAACAGACATTCTTATTGCTGTCCTGTCTGTTGTGCCCTTCACAACATATCTTCTCTTTAATAAGCCTGCTTTTCTTAATTCATAACTGTCTTGGTGAATACTTTCACACCCTGTAACTCCAGCCATAACATACATAGCCTGCCATGCGTGGCATCTCACTTCCTCTTTCTTTTTTCTCCCAGATTTCATTTTCTCCTCATGGTTTTCACATGGAACTATAGCAGTTGCAGCCCTTATGATCTGAAGCCCACAGGGAGAGTGAAAAAAAAGAAAATAAATAAATAAATGCCAAAATGTGAGAAGGCTGATATCAAGAAAGGTTTGTAAACTTTGTAAAAAGATGAGGTCCGGACACTGAGGTGTAGTCAACATTTAAAAATACAGTGGTATGACACCAGCTAACCTCATAAATAACATTTTAGTAAAAATATAAAATATGAAAATCAGAAAAAAATACTTTTCAAAAAGGACTATTCTGTGTCCCACACATGCAGTTTGGCAACTACTAAACTTTATAACCAGGAATCCTCAAGGGTTGTGATAGTTTAATGTGAAATAGTCCCTTTAACTGCAAAAAGTGAAAAAATCACTTCTTTGGTGAATCTCATTAAACCTAGCATTCTAAATGTTTCCAGAACTTTTATTAAAGAAATACCATACTGTTTCTGTTATAATCATTTCTGTAATTTCTATGTCAATCTTTAAACAGACAACTCAGTAGAGCCTACAATAATTCAAGTTTGGCAAAAAATTAATTGTTGCCTTTTATTTTCTTTGGTATGACTTATGGTATGATACTACCAATGGGAAAATTTATTCAACTACTAGTTTATGTTGAATATTTAGCTAAATGCTCTGTGGAATAAAATACTTTTTTCTTAAGCTTTAATGACTACCACAAAGATAAGTATCGTCACAGTTCTGTCAAAGTCATTCTAAACACAGGCGTATCAATGGGGGAATTACAGTATATGCTCTTGCTATTCTAGAAATATTGAGTTGGTAATCTAGATTGCTGGCAAAAACAAAAACCAAAAAAAAAACAACAACAAAAAACAGCCCTGTGTCATCTACCCTCCAAAAACGATTTTACAAATGCTGCTCAATTTTCTAAGAGTAGATCTAAACCTCACTATCAAGGTAGTCAGTTCATGACACTCTTTTTTTCTCTTTGTTTTGTGAAGATACATATATGGATCAAAAATCACTTGTCTTCCATGTTGATGTTCTTTGATTCTCAAAAGGAAATATGCTTGGTTAAATTTATGAGCTGAAAGACCAACTAGCCTATTTTGGGAAACCCAGAGAAAAGACCAACTGTGTCAAACTTGAAAAAATTGTAACTGTCAGTGGATCTTGGCTGTTTGGCAGATATACTTTAATCATTGAGCATACTGAATCTGAAATTTCAAGAGAAAATTTCCAACTTCATTTCTCATTATAATAGATTTTAAGTATTTCTAGCCAAAACCCAGATACGGATACAGCGTATTAATGCCAAAAACTCTAATTATTGTCTCAACTTGGTAAAGATTTCAAGGATGCCTTAAAATGACTTTAAAGGAGAAAAACTTGAGCCTCATCTACTCCTACTGTAAAAAAAAAATATACATAGGTAGTATTTTCTTGACACTCTGGCTAAAATTTCTTTTGGAAACTCACAAGAAATATTTCCTAGCATTGAACTATACACAACTAATTCTGAATAAAGATTTTTAAAATGGCGTTTAATTATGCTTCTAAAATTAATTTTTTATATACTCGTGGTGGAGTAAAATATCACTCGAGAGAAGTAAAAATGCTTTATTTGTGTCTATGTACTTTTCATCAAAATATACGGGACTCACATTATCTTCATTTTTGGCAAACAAAAAAAGTATCTGTCCAATAGATCTGATATCAAAGCACACTACTATGTTTTAATTTTCCAATTAACCCAACATAGAAAAATTTATAGCGACCAAGCATACTCAATTCTCACACAAATTTTTTTTTTTTTTTTTGAGTTGGAGTCTCACTCTGTCGCCTAGACAAGTGCAGTGGCTGCTCCTGGCCACCGCAGCCTCGACCTGCTGGGCTCCAGCAATCCTTCCACCTTAGCCTTCCGAGTAGCCGGAATTACAGGCATGCACTACCACGCCCGGCTGATTTTTTTGATTTATTGTAGAGATGAGGTCTCGCCAAGTTGCTCAGGCGGGTCTCGAACCCACGGGCTCAGGCAATCCACTTACCTCAGCCTCCCAAAGGCACGGGATTACAGGCTGAGTCACCGAGCCCGGCTACAAATTTTTAAAAATTATTATTTATAGAATTTTAAAAACCCTTTTATGCTTCTAAAACTACCACTGAGAATAATTTGATCTGCCATTGTATTAAAATTTTTAAAATTTTATTTTATTATAGGATTGTGGGTTTTAAGTGAAGATTAACCACATAAATAGGCTGCATGCAGGTGAGGTTTGGGCTGCTAACTGGCCCTTACTTCCCCTGGTAACGACCCAAGTACCTTTTGTGTTGTTACAGAATCCCCACCCTCCTTCCTCTCTCCCTCCCTAAGCAGTGCCCAGTGACTGAGGATCCTTCCCCTATGCTAATGTGACTGATGTTCAAGGTCTACTGAGTGAGAACATGCAGTTTTCAGTTATTTGTTTTTGTGATTGTTTACTTAGGATGATGATCTCCAACTCCATCCCAATTTGCTGCAAAGTCCATACTTTGGTTCTTTTTTTTGGTTGCATAATATTCCATCATGTACATGTACCATACTTTCTTTATCCAGTTCACTGTTGATGAGCAGTGGGGTTGGTTCCATGTTTTTGCTATTGTGACTAGTACGATAATAAACATGCATGTGCAGGTGTCTTTTTTGTAGAACGATTTACATTCCTCCAGCTATATTCCCAAGAGAGAGATTGTTGGATCACATGGAAGTCAATTTTTAGTTACTTTAGGAATCACCACACTGCTTTCCACAGAGGCTAAACTAGCTTGCATTCCCACCAACAGTGTAGAAGCATTCCCTTTTCTCTGCACCTGTGCCAGCATCTGTTGTTTTTTGACTTATTAATGATAGCCATCCTTACCCAAGTTATGTGGCATCTCATGGTTTTGATTTGCATTTCTCTGATGATTAGTGAGGCTGAGCATTTTTCATGTATCTGTTGACTACTTGTATATAGTCTTTTGAGAAGTGTCTGTTTCTGTCCTTTGCCCACTTTTTAATGGGGTTGTTTTTTGTTTGTTGGTTGGTTGGTTTTTCCTTTTACTTCATTTGAGTTCCTTGTGGTTCTTAGATGTTAGGCCTTTGTTAGATGGATAATTTGCAAACATTTTCTCCCATTCTGTGGGTTGTCTCTCTATACTCTTAATGTTTCTTTTGCTGTGCAAAAGCTTTTTAGTTTGATGAGGGCCCACTTGTATATCAGCTTGTATGGCATTTGCTTTTGGGGACTTGATCGAGAATTCATTGCCTACTCCAATATACATAAGGCTGTTATCTATGTTTTCTTCTAGGATTCTTATAGTTTGAAATTTTACATTTAGGTCTTTGTTGGTCTGCCATTTTAAAACTAAGAATGTGGCTGGGTGCAATGGTTCATGCCTGTAATTCCAGCACTTTGGGAGGTTGAGGTTGCAGAACTCCCTGACACCAGGAGTTCTAGATCAGCCTGAACAACATAGGGAGACTCAGTCTCTAAAAAAAATGCACAAATAAATAACTAATGACAGGGCCTGGTGGTATGCCTGTAGTCACATCTACTTGGAAGACTAAGGTGGGAAGATCACTTGATCCCACAGGTTAGAAGCTGTAATGGACTTTGGTCATGCCACGGCACTCCTGCACTTCAGCTTCAGCAACAGAGTGAATAAATAAATAAATAAATAACAAATAGGCAGTTTCTCTTGCCCATGCTCTCTCTAGCATGTCTCTCTTTCCTTCCTCTCTTCTTTCTCTAATAAATTTTGTTTTAAAACTTTAAAAAATAATAAACAAACTAGAAATCATATGCATCAAAACCACTAGTTTTCTGATCTATACCATTTCTTTTGAAAGTTTCTTGTCTTATTACACTTCAATTGGAGATTTTTTTCCAAGACTTGACTCTTGGTCATTTTCTTCTTTGTTTTGTGACACTCTTAGAAAACATATCATTTTTCACAAATTGAAATATCATCTCTGTGCAGAGACCTTCCAGATATGTGTTCCTGCCCTTTAACCAAATCTGCATTATTATATATTTCTTCTTTTCAAGTCACTCACCTAATATATGCAAGGCGCTTACTGTATGCAGGTCTTGCCACAGGCACAAAGTATACAACAGAGTCACTGTGGGTGCCTTCAGAACTGCCTGCCTGTCAGATGATCTCCTTAGGTCCTTGCTCAACACAGTGCACTCAACATTCATTGTTTGAAACTCATAACTTTCCATTTCTACTAACTCTTTTTATTCATTACTATTTTTGTCAACACTACAACACTCTGCTATTCCTCTGGATGTACAACTATGGGGCTAACTCAAATATTGTGGGGAAGAAAAAGATCGAACTTTTTATTCTCTACTTTACACATATTTCTGCTCTTTCTTATCATTTTCTAATTGCCCACCCAGCATTCAGGGTCATTACCTCCCTATCTATTCTGTATACAGTTGGCACATTGATTTTAGAATATCATCTGCATGTTACATCCTGTTCAAAACCCAGCATAGAAAACCTTCAGTGGTTCACAATCTGTGGAATAATATCTAAATCTGTCATTCTCGCATTCAAGACAATATACAAACTATAAGAAAATTTTCAACTTTATATGCTGAACTCTTCAATGTGTATTTTCTGCTAGAGACAGACCAATCTCCCACTGTTCTCAAAACATATTTTAATATTTTCACCTTGATATTCAGTACCTCCTACAATACCTCTCGCCATCTTTCATAACTGACCAGGTTTCACACAATTTAAGACATATCTGTATTTCCACCTTTTCCTAGATTTTTCCCTTAACTATTCCAACTAATATACAACTCTCTCAGAACATATGAACTATTTTGTATATCTTGGCACTCATCTTGTTTTGATGACTTACTTTTAAAATGAGTATATTTGATCTCAGAAGCCAAGTTACATTTCCTTAAGGTTAGGGCCTTTATTTGTTTTACTTACTTTGCCTTCGAGTTCCTAATGTTGTGAATCTGTTGTGAATCAAGGTTTACATTACAGAATGGCCTGGACTTTTACAGACGATGATGTACCCCCATCTAATCACATCTCCTGAAAGCCGTACGCAAGTGAAGGATTGTATAAGATGTTTAGTTTTTTGTGAAGAGCTCACTTGTGTCGCCTATAGCAGTGTTTTAATAGCCTCTCCTAATTGGCAGTACTCCTTCTGTTTGTATTAAGTCTCAAATCAAAGAGTAAGTCAGTCCCCCCTCTATTAGCATCATTCATGATGACCCAATCAGTAGGGTTTTCATGTCAGTTGTGGAAGAATAGACATTATTTTCCATATTTTAGGTGACAGGAAAATTGGCAAGAATTGCATTTTGATTTTACATTCTCTTTGTGAACTAAATTAGACATTTGATGCTATTAACTGAATATGTGGAAAGCCTTTTGAAAGACTGGCTATTCAGACAAGTTTATAAACATTATTTGCTCTCTGCACAAAAGAGTGATGACAAGAGTTATAGATTAAGGAAAAAATATCAGATGCTGTTACTATGACTAACAGCACTAACGTGGCCCATTCTTCCTCCATTACTGTTTATTGTCTGCTTTTTAACAGTGCTCTGCATTTTCTCCAAAGATTCTGATTTAGGGATGAGCAGAGTGTTCCTCAGACGAGAACATATTAAGTCTGCAGCACGTTGATAGCAAAGTGCTTATGGACATTATTCAAAAATTTGGATATGTCAGGAACTGTACCCCTGTGGCTCATAATGGAAATGAAGCGCTGCTATTAGACTGATTTGTGAGACCACACTTTAGTTTTGTCCGACTGGCAGTGCCAGAAAAGACAGAGGTCCTCATCCTGTGCCTTTCAATTAATGTGTTTACAACTCCTGTCACTCTGCTAAGCAGCTAGTGCCTGAAAGTCACAGATAATTCTGTGGTGTCTGAGTAGCTTCTTCTCCTTACTCCATTTTTCCAAGGAAAATAGGTGTCCAGTTGGCCAGTAATCCATCTGAGTGGATGCCAAAGGATTTGTGAAAAGATCATGGTGTTAAAGATCAGCATAATCTGAAAGAAACAAAATTTAGGCTAGACCAGAACAAAGGCAATTCTCTAAGATACAGGTTTTCATTAAGGAAGAACAAGAAGCTCTATTAGAAGTTCATTTTTGTAACAGCTTTATTGAGGTATAATTTACGTAGCACTCATTACAAGTGTACAATTCAATGATTTTTAGAAAATGTATAGAGTTATGAACCCATGACTGAAATACAGTTTTAGAACATTTCCATTATGCCCAAAAGTCCCCTTATGGCCTCTGCAGTTAATCATTGCTCCCATCCCAGCCCTCAGTAGCCCACTGGTCTTTCTGTCTCTACAGGTTTGTCTTTTCTGGATGTTTTATATATAGACATACAATACATAGTCTTATGCATTAGGATGTTTTCACTAAGCAAAATGTTTCTGAGATTCAGTTGTGTGCATAAGTAGTTCACTCCTGTTTATTGCTAAGTGGAATTCAATTGTATGTTTATCCATTCACCAGTTGATGGTCATTTGGATTGTTTCCAGTGTTGGGCTCTGATGAACAAATGCTGCTGTGAACATGCCTTGTCTTTGTGTGGATATATGTTTTCACTAAAAATAGGAGTCATCTTTTCCACCTAAGTTAGTTTTTTTCCTAAATGTCACAACTTTAAACTTTACTGGAGTGGTAAAAACCCACAGAAAATAGGAACATAAGCAAGAATTTTAAAAGAATGAAGTCTGCCCCAACTTATTTCAACCTGCTGAATTTTTTTACCTGACTTTTTCTCAACTTTATTTTGTGTCCAGGTAAGTGTATGCAAAGAAATGGCACAAGGTCAAATCAAAATGCTAGAAAAGATAGTCTTTATCAAGGTTTATATACTTTTATCTTTCAGATATACAATAGTCTAAAGAACACAATAAAAACTTCTCTGGCATTTGATTCACTCAATACCATAGATTTCTTAAGACAAACAGAAAACACATTTCTTATTAAGACTTTATTTTCAATTTAAATATTTATTCTAGAAAGTGCTCACTATATACTTTTACATCTCAAAACAGAAAACTTTTGCTATCAGTTTATAGACATAGAAACATTTTTCCTGTTCCTGTTACAGATGGAATGTTGGATTGCCTTCAAATTTATATGTTGAAGTCCTAACCCCCAAAATAATGAATGCTATTAGAAAATGGGGACTTTGGGATGTACTTGGGTTCAGATGAGATTAGGGGAGTTGGGTCCTTATGATGGGGTTAGTGCCTTTATAAGAAACGATTAGAGAGCCATTTTTCTCTCTCTCTCTCTCTTTGCCATGTAAAAATGTGGCAATAAGGCAGTCATCTGCAAGTCAGAAAAAGAGCCCTCACCACCAAATATCACCTGACAGTATAGGTGCCCTAACCTCAGCCCACAGAACTGTGAGAAATAAAGGTCTGTAGTTTTTTAAGCCACCCAGTCTATAGTATTTTGTTACAGCAACCCAAATTGACTAAGACAATCCATTTCAGTGATTTTCACTCCACCCTAAGAGAACTTCTTCCTTTTTCAAAACAAAACAAAATTGTGGAAATTAAAATGAATATTATTTTGTTGTTTGATTGTTTCTAGTGTAAATTCTTATCACAGAAGTTCATGAAATAAATGAAGATCCAGCAAGGTATTTCACTTACTTTTGGTACTTTGTAAATAATTTTTTAGATGTTGTTCCTCTGTAATCATTATGATACTGCAGAGTTTTTTTACATTAAAGAATGATTTTAATTTATCTTAGTGCCAACATTTTTAATGAGAGCATATATCCCTGAAATTCAATGTAAATCACTAGGAAAATGTGGTTTTTCATTATAAAATGTGTTCAGGGTAATCCTGGAGAGGTATAGCACTTAGTAAATTGGGATTCTCCCACAACACACACAAGCATTCTAGTGTATGTAGCATTAACCTAGGTCTCTGATAAATGTCCCTTGTTTAGTTGGCAGAAGTTGCTTGAAGGAGGAATATACCATCACCACATGCCTCCTGGGACATTCATTGAACCCAAACTATGCTAAGCATTGATAATATAGCAACCACAGCAATGACTTTGAGTGTAAAAAAATAAAGAAATTTGTCAAAAATTCTGTACAAAAAAAAAAAAAAGACATAGACTATCACCAAGATATGTCTCTGTGAAAGTTAGTAAACAAGTTGAGACTGTGGGAATGCCTCTTATAAAGGCATGTGGTCAGACAGAAAAAATACTGGATAGCTTCCACCATAACCGAGACAGTTACCTTTCAAAAAAAGTCATTATAATTTCAAAAGGCTAATGTCTGTCTGCATTTAAAGAATATTTATCCGAGACAGTTGGCTTGAAAAATAAGTCTTGCTTCCTTTACCACCTTCTTGGTTGTCAGAAAAACAAATGGAATTCTTTTTATGCTCTGCTGGTGTAAGAGCAACAGGTGTTTAGGGTATATTGAATGGGAGGTGGCCACAGGATGTCAACTGTAGTTGGAAACACCAGTAAGAAGTTCGAAAGAATGATCTGCCTGCAGATATACAATTGTAATTCGCCCACAAAAAGATGCCAAACAAAGCCATGACAATGTAAAAACCAGTAAAAGGGCAATTTGCAGACTGAATAGAAAGCTAGGAGAAAAACCTCCCTACATGTTCATATGTTAAAAAAAAAGAAAAACATGCAGAGGAAGAGGAGTCTACAAAGGCTGGTGGGCTGTCTGAGAAACCAAAGGATATGTTTATAGAGTGAATAGATTGGAGACGGAGAGGAGCACCAACAGGGCCAAATGCTACAGAGAGGTCAGGTATGGAAAATCCTGAAAAGGCATCAGTTTGATTTAATTTTCAAGAGGTTGTCATATGTGTGTGTGTGTGTGTGTGTGTGTGTGTGTGTGTGTGTGTGTATACACATACATACATACATTATTACATATATACATTATATATATATACATTTAAGGAGTACAAGTATGATTTCATTCCATTGCACTGTGGTGAAGTCTCCTTTTAGTGACTCTATCACTCAAATAATGTACATTGTACCTAGTAAGAAATTTCTCATCATCCACCCCTCACTCTTCATATTTCTGAGTCTCCAATGTCTATCAGCCCACACTCCATGTCCATGCATTATACCCAAAGGATACTGACACGCTTATGTTTATCACAACAGTATTCACAATAGCAACGATATTGAATCAACCTAAGTTTCCATCGATAGAGTGATGGGATCAATAAAATGTGGCATATATCCACAATGGAATATTTTTCAGCCATAAAAAAATGAAATAACGTCTTTTGCAGTAGCAGGGATGAATCTGGAGGTCATTATCTTAAGTGAAACAACTCAGAGACAGAAAGAAAAACATTGCAAGTTCTCATGTACAAATGGGAGCTAAGTAGTGTGTATACATGTACATAAAGTGTGGACTGATAGACACTGTTGGTAATCCTAACCAGACCACAGTGGACTGTGAAGTGGAGAGAACAAAAAGATACAACCAGTGGGGACTAGTCTTTTCATGATGTTTGACTCTAAAAAGAGGAAAAGAAATATATCAATGTGGGAGGAAGAAAGGATATGGAGTTAAGGCAAACATCAGATAGTTATTTAGGTAGGTAAGTAGGTGGGTGGGTGGGTAGGTAATTCGATAGATTCAGGAGGTTTGGGTACCAATGAGAAAGAAGTAGAAGAGGAAACACAGAAGACAGTTAGGAAAAGGAGTCTCACTGATAAATGTTAGATGTTTGAGTCATAAGTTTAAGAATGAGTGATCCATTTCAACATCTCTATATTTTGAATGCGCAAATCCTTAGGGTTTCTAACTAGGAGATATAGCAGCTTCCCTTTACTGAAACAGGTTTCTGCTTATTTTCAAGATCTTCTTACCCCAGTTCATTGTGTTTATTTCTGCTTGCCCTCGGTGTGCCTGCCTAGAACCCTTGACTCTGTCCTGACATCTGTCTTTGTCATACTCCCAGGGTAGGTTTGCTAGATAAAATGCAGTGTGCTGAGTTAAACGTGAATTGCCAATAAACAATAAGTTTTTGTTTAATATAAATATGTCCCATTCAATACTTGAACAGCTCATTATGCTGTTTCTCAGTCATCACTATCTAAGGCCCAGATTGAAAAATAATATGTTCTGCTACTAAAGAAGTCCCTAAATATCTCATAAAACTTAAGCCATATACATTTGTCTTAGCAATGCATTCTATGGTGGCTGTTTTTTTTTTTCCTAAAAGATTTTCTTCCTTAGTCATATGTACTTCAAGCTAGTATCAAAATTGTCACTATTACATGAGTAAACATTAACTAATAAAATATAAGGTTAATAAAAATGAAAAGAAGGAGAGGCAATTGTTTCAGATTTTTCTTTTTTGGCAGATAATTCACAAAGTGGGTAAGGAGAGGTGATTACATTTAATCCCTGCTGGTTGGTTGGTACATAAGGGATAGTTAAGGCAAGAAAATCTGGGTTTGGATCCTCATTTTGTCTCAGAAAACTGCCTGGAAGTCAGCAATCTCTGGCACTCAGCTACTGACCCAACATGATGACTTTAATAATAAATACAATGAAATAAGGACTCAGTTAATTTATGCAATCCTGCCCTGATCTATTACCCCAAGTATATACCAAGTGCATATGAGAGAAGTTCAGGCTGTTTAGTCTTTAAAAAAATAAAAAACACATTTCGCCCCAAGTATTTTTCCCCTTCATTTAAAAGTTAAATTGTGTATTTCAAAGATAAATCTAAGCCATGTGTCTCACTTCTTCCCTCTAACAGCAAACTGTTCTGAAGGAACTTACTGTCATATCAAGGACTTCTAGAATGTCATTTTTATTACAAATGATGAAACTATACTTTTCCTAAACACATAAGAATAGTCAACCTCAAAAATACATACATATGTCTCTAACTCACATCTCATGAAATATACTAATAATCTATTCTCAGTTGATTGACTTATATACATCTGAAGATACTCATCATCTGATCAATGCCATCATCAGCTTTAACATTTAATCCTATGTAGCAGACACAAGGCTATGTGATTTATAAACATGAGTTCTCATCTCAGTTACTCTACTGGGGATATATTATTGACCCACTTAATAGAAAAAGATACCAAAGTTCCAAAAAGTTAAGTAATATGTGAAGCACATAAAAGGTTAACACAAGTTCTGCCCAACACAGAGGCCCACAGTCTATTTTCCCAGATGGTAGTATGTTCCCTTAACAGTTAAGAGCAAACTAAATCATCCTTGTTTTCTAGGGGCTGAAAGTCTTAATGAAAGACAGACGAAAATACAATGACACAGAGTTGACTATCCCATATTTAACTCACTGGAGAACAATGCACTAAGATGACACATGCAAAGATCTAAAAAAAAAAAAAAAATCAGTGTTTTACAAGAAAATAGTTTCTGAAATTTACAAAAATAAAATACTCAGACTCTCTTTATTAGGGTGATATATGATATATCCAATCTCCAGGACTTACAGCTTTTTTAGAGGGTGAGAATTATGAACGTCTTGTGATTTTTAGATTATGAAGGTATAAGAAAAGAAAAGGAGCATTTTGAAAGTGTATGCACAATAAAAAGCCAACAGAAAAAAATGAATGAAAATCCAGGTTCTGGAATCAGACACTTACTTGTTGATTATTCAATTGTGGTTCTTTTACTTAACTACCCTGTACTTCAGTGTCCTCATCCACAAAATGGACATAATAATACCTATCTTATAGAAATGTTATAATAATTAAATGAGATTGTATTTGGAAAATATTTGG
The DNA here is from genome assembly GCF_000164805.1 of Carlito syrichta. Lineage (NCBI taxonomy): Eukaryota > Metazoa > Chordata > Mammalia > Primates > Tarsiidae > Carlito > Carlito syrichta. The sequence goes on along the minus strand of NW_007247819.1, from coordinate 333,193 downwards.
CCCCATTTCTGGGACATAATAAGCATCCTGTAACTGATGTTTGTGGTTGTTGCTGAACAATCAAGTAGAAAACTTTGGCAGTCATAGTATAGTCATGGAGGCCAATGAGGCGACATTTTCAAATAATTATAGCTCATGAATAGGAAAAGGAAAACCTAGCTAAGAGCTTGGCAGCACTGACAATAAGGGAGAAGAAAGGTGACTGTCAGAAATGGCATGTAGGAAGACAAAAAAAAAGGGTTGGCAACAAACTTGCTACGTATCACAAAGAAAAACGGCTTACTTACATGTTTGTTTGTGATTTTGTGTCTGACTGTTTCACACAGGAAAAAATAAAGTGCTAAAGAAATTATCTTCACTGGATTAGGAAAAATTAAAAATTCAGAGATTCAGACTCTGTGGTTTAGCCGTAGAAACAGGCATTAGCCCGTGTGCCTCTAGCCAGAGGGTAGCTATATTATTATTACTAATGAGAATCATACATTATAACTTTTAAAAAGTAGAAAAGATAACTGATTTTATTTATTAAATAATAATGAAAATCTGTCTCTGAGGGGAAAAAATGGAACCCTGAATATATCTACTTTAACTTGTTTTTCTGTTTTCTTAGACTACAAGCCAGCAAACTATAGCTTGTGTACAAATATGGCCTACTGTTTATTTTTATAAATAAAGTTTTAGTGGAACCCAGTCTCATTAATTTTTTTTACATACTGTTTATGGCTGCTTTTGTGCCAGAATGTCAGAGTTGAATAGTTGCAATAGAGACTGTATAACCCACAAAGACTAAAATATTTACTAAATGAACCTTCACAGCAAAAGTATGCCAATCCTTTCATACGCACTAAGGTAAGTATTTTCATGAGTCTGTTTAGGCTGCCATAACAAAATACCATAGACTGGTTGTCTTAGACAATAGACATTTATGTTTTCTAGAGGCTCTCAGAAGTCTGAGATCAGGGTGGCAGTGTGGTCAATTTCGGTGAGGCCTCTCTTCTTGCCTTATGGGCAGGGATAAGGGGTGCCATCTTGCTGTGTGCTCATGATAGGAAAAGAGAGAGAGACAGAGAAAGTGACTTCTGGTATGTCTTCTTAAAAAGACACTAATCCTATCATATCAGAGCTTCACCTTTATGACCTCATTAAAACTTAATTACCTCCTTATAGCCCTGTCTCTAAATTAGTCACATTGGGGGTTAGCACTTTAACATAAGAATTTTTGGAGAACATAATTCAGTATATTTCAGACCTCTAAACTCTGATTTTAATCTGAAATGTCCATGGTCTTTCATTCCCAAGGATCCTTCCAATGGACTTTTCTAAACACATCTGGAAAATAGGTTGAAAAGAAAGTACAGTGGAAACCTTCTCAGTTGACTATGAATAAGAGACTATCCAGAAACCTTGCCACAAATGTTACCCAAAGCAAAGCATTGGAGCTTGGAGAAAAATAGAGTTGAAATGACTTCTGGAAAGCAGGACAAATTTCTCTACTGCAAAACTGAAACACACCCATTAATCCATCCCCCAAACAATAGTTTCCATCATGTGGATGCCCTTTTATGTTACTGAAAAAAAAAATGCAGTAAAATTACTCAAGAGTAATCTATGATCAAGTGGGGTTCAGAGATTCAAGTAAGCATTGATAGGTCAAAATCAAGTTGTGGGTCTCATCATTCTTGTGCTATTTACAAAAAGGATATAACTATTTTTCCAACAACCATGAAGTCTTTTAAAAGACACTACTTCATTCATCTTCTGAGTGCCCTTTGAAATAAAATGTCCTACATTTTATTTTTATTTTATAAATGAGAAAAATAGGGCAGAGAGCAGTTATATGCCTCTCCCGAATGAGTCAATCACTAGAAGAACTAAAGATAGAGCGATTTTAACTCCCTTGTTCTCAATGCATTCAGCTACAAATTAATATATTAAATATCTCTCTGTAAATAAAAAGGATCTAATGTTCATTGGATAAAGTCTTACTCACACTAAAGTCAGGGTATATACAAGGGAGATTAAAAAAAACTGGAATTTGTTTATTAAAAATTGTGTATTAATTCTTATATGTTTAAACTTCAGTCACCTTCAAAGGACTCTGTTTGATGCAAACACCTATAGAGATGCTTTTTCCACTGCTTAAAACAGTTTTTGAACTTGTCCATTTTGATACCTTTTAGTGATTCTGCCATTTTTTGTTTCACCTCTTCCACATTGGTAAAATGTGTCCCTTTGAGGAAACATTTCATCTAGGGAAACAGAAGAAAGTGGCCTGGAGCGAGGTCAGGTAGATAGGGGTGGTAGAGCATGGCGTTCTTGCTGCGTTTGGTCAAAAACTGCTAAACACACAGTACAGTATGGGTAGGCTCATTGTTATGGTGGAATAACCAGTCACCTGTTTGCCACAACTTAGGACGTTCCTTCTATAAATCATAGTGCAACCTTCTCAAAACTTCAAATAAAAACTTTGGCTGACCATTTGATCTGGTGGAACAAATTTCAAGTATACTACAAGGGAGCCACCTTACAAAGATAATTCTGGGGGTTTTATTTGGGGGGTCCCCCTTTGTATTTCCTGCCATGCCGATATGGTGGATGACTCCTCACTTTGGTGTTTTAAAGGTTTGCCTTCCCAATTAAAGCAGAGAAATATGAACCACAATAGGAAATAGATTTTAAAACAAATTAGATAATAGCCAAAGCATCAAAAGTAGTAGTGGATTGAGATTCTAGAACCATACTGTCTCCTGACATAGAAATATGTTCCAGCACCATCTAGTGAGGGACCAAAGTAACTCATGGGTTATTAAGAGGGTTTGTCATCCAGGGGGTTTCTTTCATCAAAAGATTTAAATTATTTGTAGATCAAAGCCTCCTTTGGCTTAATCCTACTCCTAAATAACCAAAAATATCTTTATTAAAGTAATTGTAGAAGTACACCAAGAAGTTGGGCTTAGGTTACCTGTTTTACTTTCTTTTCCAATGACAGAGTAAAAATAGTAAGAACCAGAAGTAGTTGAGACTCAAGTTGAAATCTATTCCACCATCAACTCTTTGGTTTTACACAAATTACCCAATCTCTCCAAGCTTGTATTTCTTCAACCATATAATGAAGTTAATGCCCATCTCATGGGTACTTTTGATGAGTAAAGGTATACAAGAAATGTATATTTATATGACTTCCAACAAGTATGAGTTTTCTCTTCCTCCCCAAAAGGTTTTTGTGATTTTTCCACATAGCACTGTATTGGTTTGCTAAAGACACTGTAACAACGTACCATAGACATGGTGACTTTAAATATGGAATTTTATTTTCTCCCAGTTCTAGAAGCTAGTAGTCTGACTCAAGGTATCAAGGTACCAAGGTTGGTTCCTTCTGAGAGGCGTGAGGAGAATATCTGTTCCAGGCCTACCTTCTTGGCCATTTTCTTCTCATATCTTTTCAAATCCTCTTCCCTCTGTACGTGCCTGTGCCCAGATTTCCTCTTCTTATAGGTATACCAGTCAGATTGGATTTGGGATCACCCTAATGACCTCATTTTAATTTAAATACCTCTCTAAAGACCCTATCTCCAAATACAATTACACTGTAAGGGACTGGGGGCTAGGACTTCAACATATACATTTTGAAGATGAGGTGGAGACCCAACTTAGTTCCAAAGCAGACAACAGGTAAATAGTGGAGGCAGAATATATCCTAGCCCTAGGTTAGGGTGACATAGTCATGCTGTCTTCCAGAGAAGTGAACAGAAAAATAAAGTCCTATAAACCAAATAGAAAATCTTATTTATTTTCGTTTAAGTCAAAACGTGCCATTTTTTCTCTCCAGAATCATAGGTTTCTGAGATAAAAAGGATTCTACAAGTATGTTTTTAATTACAACAAGCCCTCAGGTACCCTAGATAAAAAAAAACAAAAAAAAGTAGAGTTAAAACGTCTGCCCTATCCTCTAAACGGGCTGAATCAACAACTATTCCTGAGTTATTATGCTACTCATCAGTACTAAACCAACTTTGGCAAACTACATTTCACTATTTAGCTGACTCAGGAAGGACTTTTTGTAACTTCTAGCTAATCTATAGTACAATTCAAAATCTTCAGCTGCTAAAAAAAGTGCACTCTCCAGTATTTATTCTTTAAAAAAAAATGTCTGCCAGCATTTTCAAAATGCATTTTGTGAGGTGTACATATGTTAATGTAAGTACAGCAAAAAAGTGTCCACCTCACTGCTCTCCTATTAAGCAGATTTTCCTTTTACAATCTCCTGCAAAGGCAGCTCTGCACTTCAGGTTTAGAGAGAACAGAACTGCAATGCTTTCCCTGCCTGCTGTACCATGACTTCAATACTGTCCTCCCATTCCAATCTCTCCACCACAGCCATTTGCACACCTGGCACCCAGTCTTCCTCTGCCCAAGACAAAATGTAAAACTTGTAATAATAAAACACAAGCAGGAGTTTCAGAATCCCAGATAACAGCACATTCTGGTTATCATCGTCAATATTAGCTGCATTTGTATTTGAAGTGCCGAGTTGAGTTTACTTCATCAAAAGAAAGAAAACTCAGTCCAAATACAGAAATACCAAACCATACTCGGTTTTGAGAACCCAAACAAAAATAGGTCTGAAAGATTAGGTTTTAATTTTTCTAGTCGAATTGCATATCATATTCAATTTCAAAGCTGGCTTGTCATTTATTTACCTCCGTGTCTCATCCTTTATTTAAAATGCCTGTGTTGGACTGCCATGAATATTGTTTAAAATATGTGTACATATATACCATGGAATACTATGCAGCCATATTAAGAATGGAATCATGTTCTTTGCAGCAACATGGGTATAGCCAGAGGCCATCATTCTATCACAGGAATGGAAAACTGAACTCCGCATATTCTCACCTGTAAGTGGGAACTAAACACTGGGCACACAGGAGCACAAGGATGGGAACAACAGACACTGGGGACTGCTAGAGGGGAGAGGGAAGAAGGAGGAATAAGGTCTGCAAAACCACGCATCAGGTACCATGCTCACCACGGGGGGAACGAGGTGGAGGGGAGAGTGGACTCATCAGAAGCCCAAACTTTGCCATCAGGCAATACACCTGTGTAACAAATCTTCACATGTACCACTTGAATCTAAAATGAAATGAAATAAAATAAATGAATAAACTAAAAATTTTAAAAAGGATAGATCACATAAAAGAAGCCAAATGAAAGAGCTACAATGGCCAGAGCTGGGACACTTTGAAAAACAAAATAAATCAATAGAATTGGATGATAACACCAAGTGTGAAATAAATATAAAGTCTATTGTGATAGAAATAAATGATTACATAAACACATAGAGGAGAAAAGATAAATCTTCCATGAGGAAAAAATCCAAGGAACGTATGGAGAGGCAAACATACCCTTCCAGAAAGTGAAGTTAACATCCTGTGTTGAGTATGAATTCATTTCCAAAGTGATTCACTTTCAAAGAATAAAGTATGGAAAGAGAAAAACAGAAAACTCACAGTGGAGAAACCTGGAAAACACTAATTAAAGCAAGTGATAACAGTTAACATCATCTTATGATCATCTCGGTACCAGGAACACCCTAATATGATGATGAAAAAAGCACATTACTTCTGTGGCATTCATCCCCAAATCTCTTAGTCCCAATATAATCATGAGAAAACATCAGACAAACCCAACTGAAGTATACTCTATAAAATACCTGAACTATTATCTTCCAAATTAAAAAAAAGTCATGGAAAATAAGAAAAGAATGAGAAACTATCAGAGAACAGAGGACAGTAAAGAAATGTGACAACTAAATGCAAAGTGGAATCCTGAACTGGCTCACACTACAGAGAAAAAACATTAGTTTAAAATAAAATGGTAAAATCTGAATAAAGTCTTGAGTTCATTTAATAATAATATACCAGTATTAATTTCCAGTCCCACCGTTATATAAGATGCTTACATAGAAGAAACCGAGTAAGGACACATAGAATTTATCTGTATTACTTTTGCAACTTTTCTATAAATCTAAAATTAAACTAAATAGATTTTTAAAAATTAAAAAGAAATGTAATCATTTTTTAAAATTTTGTTCTCCTAAGACTTTAGTCTACCATGCTACAATCTCCCTTTAAGGAAAGGATAGAGAAAGGAAGAAAACTGAAATGAAGATACTAATAACTTTGAAGGACAGAAGCATGCTCATCTCTTTTATTATAGGTCTAAATGATCACATACTATAACATGGACACTTTTAAGTGTACAGTCCACTGTATTATAACATCAATACTTTTAAGTCTTCAATTCATTGGTTTTTAGTATTTTCACAAAATTGTACAACCATTGCCCCCAAAAGAAAACTCCATATCCATTAGCAATTGCTCCCATTCTCCTCTTCCCATAGTCTCTGATAACTACTAATATACTTTCTGTATCTATGAATTTGCCTATTCTGGACATTTCATAAAAATAAAATTATACAACATGTGGCCTTTTGTGTCCAGCTTCTTTCACTTAGCAAAATGTTTTCAAGACTCCTCCATGTTGAAACATGAGTCAGTACTTCATTGCTTTTCATGGTTTAGTAGCGTTGTACGGATATACCACATTCTGTTTATCCACTCATCATTTGATGGGCATATGGGTCATTTCCACTTTTTATCAATTACAAATAATGTTGGCATGAACACTCTTTTACAAGTGTTTGTGGGAACAATTTTCTTCCTTTCTCTAGGGTTTATTCCTGGAAGTGGAATTGCTATATCATATGGTAACATTATGCTGAGGAACTGTCTTACTGTTTTTCAAAGTGGTTGTACCATTTACACTCTCACTAGCAATGCCTTAGGGTTCCAATTTTTCTACCTTTTAAAATTATAACTATCCTGGTGGGTATAAAGTGGTATATCATTTGTGGTTTTGATTTACATTTCCCTCATAGCTAATGGTATTAAGCATCTTTTCAAATGTGTGTATTGGTAATTTCTATATCTCCTTTAAAGAAATATCTGTTCAAATCCTTTGCCCATTTTCAAATTGAGTTGTCTTTTTATTCTTGAGTTATAGTAGTTCTTTATATATTCTAGATACAAGATGTTAACACATATATAATTTATGAATATTTTCACATATTCTGTGGGTCCTCTTTGCACTTTCTTGACAGTATTCTTTGATGCACAAAACTTTTCAATTTTGATGAAGTACAATTTATCTGCTTTTTCCCCAAATTAAAAAAATTAATCCTTATTTCCTAGTGCTAAATGCTGAAATTTTATGGATGAAAAGATAGGAAGGATTCACTAAGAAAAAAAAAATCCAAGGGAGGGTGCATAGAATTATAGTCAGGCAAAATAGAATTGACCATGAGTTGCAAATTGCAAAGTACATATAGATTAATTATATTACGCTCCCTGGTGTCTTTTTTTTTTTTTAATAAGTTGGAAATTATTTTCTCAATAGAAAAAAATTGCCAATATTTTAGGTCACCAAGCAAAAACACTTTTAAAAATCTACCATTTATTTCATTGTCATTTCATAAAAGGATGATCTCCATCAGATAATAGAATCAATATTATCTTTATATGAAAAAAATGTCCTTAATTTGGGGAAAAAATAGCTTCATGAAAAACTCATTGGTGTGTTCTTATTGTTTTTTTTCACTTGGTCATGAACCAATACTGATCCCTAGCCTGATGTTTGGGAGACACAGAATCAGATTACAATTCTTAAAACCCCATAGGTTTGGGTATATGATTAAGCCTACTTTTTTATAAACACAAAGGACAATAGCAAGGGTGGGAGGAACTAGATGTTCTCAGGTGGAATCTTATTGATGCCAAGCTTTCTCTCATTAAACTAGAGGATATATTTACAATAAAATAAAATTTTCATGACTATAGACTAAATCAAAATAATTGTGAGACAGGGGAGAGTGAGAAGAAAAACTGTCATATCCTTTTTTGAATTTTGTTAGTTTGTTTCCATTGAAATGATGCAGGGGCTCAGATGCACCATCGGAAGTTTTGATTCCATTTCTTTCGTTGAAAATTTCCAAAAATTCTAGTAATATACAAAAGATAGAATCCAGCAGTAGTGATCCTCCATTTAGGACATCAAGTGTACTGGCACTGTTTGTGTTAGAAACTTTTATGGTGTGATAGTGTTGATTATATAAACTCTTTTGGGAGGGAAAGAACAGAAATAAAATTGCCAAATCAAAGAATAAAAAAAGAAATTGGACTTTTATATTCCTTTCTCTGACCTCCTAGTCATCTCTAGACCAAAAACAAGTTAGTGTCTCTACTGACTATAAATTTTAGCCTTTTTGCCCAAGCAAGGTGAGGAGAAGCTTCATAAATCCTACAAAAGTGAAGTTGAACATTTTTTGCTATATATCATTTTGTACTCAAGAATGAAATGGGCTTTAAATCAGTACAACTTTGAACTAATCCCAAATGTCTTTATATCATTAGCATTTAATATCAGTTATAAGTCTTCTGGGTGGTCCTCTGGACTTTTATATTATTCTTTGCAGTATCACCCTTTTGAAATATCAGGTCTTAAAATCTTAACCCATGAATTTTGAATTTACAAAGTATTTATTTTTGAATGAATGATTCTGTAGTGTAATCCTGCAAAGTAGATCAGTTGTAACACATATGTTTTATAGCTGAGAATTCTGAGTGACTGGGAATTTAAATGAGCTGCTTTTTTCAACTTTCTTCCTTTTTCCCATCCCCATTCATTCCTTTCAGCCAACTCTTCTCTACCAGAGTTTGGAAGACTTTCAATCAATTATTTAGCTCATATTTTCTGAGTACTTACCAAGTCCTAGGTATTGTTTGTGTTATATGGATATAGCAGTGAATGACAGTAACAAAGAACAAAAACCCACCTGTACTCATAGAGCTTACAATCAAGGGACACAGAGAGAATAAACAAGGAAATAAGATAAATGTAAGCATATGCTAAGAAATGTGGGGTAAGTGTTACCTGGTCAATGGGAAATAAGTAGAGGATGATAATATGGAGAATAACTAGAAAAGAAATAGAACTTAAGAATGGGCAGACAAGGAAGGCCTATTGGAGGAGGCGGTATTTGAGTCAACAATTGAATATCACAAAGGAGAGAGTCAATTGAAGAAACAGAAAAGGCAGGGGCACCTCCAAGTGCAAAGTCCTTGGGACTAGAAAGAGCTCAATAAGATCAAGAAAAAGGGGAGAAGCCACTATAGCTGAGACAAGTGGAAGGGGCTGAGATCAGATGGTCATTAGGGTCTGATCACAGAGGGTCTTATCTACCGTGCTAAAAAGCTTACATTGGGAAGTTATGGACAGTTTTAAATCTAGAGCAGAGAACCAGCATATTTTTTAAGGGAATATGAAGAATTTTAATTCATCAACTCAGAAAACTCAACACTAGTTTAGCCTTACTGTGACCTATGTCCTACATTTGGTTCATGAGATTTCCTCTTATACCCCAATCCACACTTGTACTCTGACAACTAGCTTATCTTTCTGTGATATAGTCCACTCTCATTTCCTTCATGAAACACTTTCCAGTATGGGATCCTTCCTTGATTTTTCTAGCCTTTTCAAAGACTGGAGTCATAATAATGAAATCCCAGTCATTCAGCTGGTGCCCCATACCTTTTGTCAAGATCCTGCCTTGCTGACCACTTTGACACTGACTGGTAGCTGAATTGCCAGCAAGTTCTACAACATATCCCTCTGCTAGGTTAGACATCCTTCCCACCTGTTTTGAGTAGTTCTAAAATAATCAACTTCCCACCCCTCTATCCATCCACCTGGTCTGACTGTCTGGCCATCACCTTAGCTCAAAACTTCCTTCTCAAACACAGCCTCACACACCTACAGGCATAGGCGGAACCCAGACAGATTACCATTCCAAACTCAAGAATCCCTCAATAAGCTGATTAACCATTCCACTTGCCTTTTTCAAAGTTTGTAAATAGAACATTATCGAAGTAAATGGTTTTTGGAACTTTCCATTATTATGACATAGAAGTAATGGCTATATTTTGTTATTTCACTGGATTAAATTTAACATTTGATCATGCAAAAAATATCATTTTATTTGATCATGCAAAAAATATCATTTTATTTGACACATTTTACACTATTCAAAAGAGAAATTATTCCTATCTTTAGGATCCAAAAAGCAAATATCACAGTCATAATTCAATAGCAGTGGCCTATCAATCAGAGATGGGGTTCTTTGAGGTCAGAGTTGAAGTATTTTGGCAGCAAATGCCACGTGCATGGGTTCACAGATCACAACTTCCCTGACTGTGCTAGAGTCACTCTGGATAAAATATTTAAAAAGAGGGGGATGGGACAAATATCTAATTATGGCTGTAGAATGAGCTAGTCAGCTTCATCACCAATTTATCTTTTTAGTAAAATCAAACAACTTACTCATCTTCTGAAAGATGGTAAGATAGGAAACTTCTCCAGAATCCAAATGTCTGTCAGAAGATACAAGCATTTATCTTTTGATTACCCTCCAACATCCACTCTCTCCTAGCCCTCATACTTTGGCTGAAGCACCAACAAGAGGTGTCCCTTGACCCATACTGAGGCACCAAACTTGGCATTACCACAGGGAAATGTAGACAGAAACTAGCAGACTAACTGGACCAGTGTTTGGCAAAGTGTGACCACTTTAGAATACCATTTGTGAAAGGGTTCTCAAGTATCATGTGAGAGCAAATGAGTCAATCAGAATTTCTAGATTTGGGTCCAGAAAAGCTATATTTGGGGAGGGGTAGGACTCTACAATTGCTGACTCTACAATTCTAATATTTGAGAAGTATTGATAGTAGACAGTTTAGCAAAGACGGAAGGGAACCCCAGAGTTGAGGCTGGTATTGGTAGAAGGTGACTGGGTAGAGAGAAAGGATTCAGGAAGAATTCAATGTTTGAACTAAGAGAAAATAATAACATAGCACATATTATCTCCTGTCATGAAAAAGGGTCTTTCCTCACCCATGCTTCAGAGCCTGAAGGAGCAATGTAAGCGTTAGAGGCATGACCCTCAACTTAGACCAAGGTTCCTAAAGGTCTAAGTCACTGCAAGTGCATGGGTTGGAGGAGGCCATAATAGCACAGAAAAGAAGGAGAGAAAGAAGAGTAATCTGATAGCAAATGAGATGCATTTCCCTTGTGGCCATAAAGTGAATAGTTAAGGAATGCGTGATGGGCTTACATGATGCCAATGCACAAAGCCATACAGAAAGAATCCTGCAATAAGAACAGCAAGCACAACTATTCATAATAGCAAAAACATGGAACCAACCTAGGTCCCTGTCAACAGTGTATTGAATAAAGAAAACGAGGTACGTATGCACCATAAAATAGTACACAGCCATTAAAAAAAAAAGAATGAAATCATGTCCTTTGCATCAGCGTGGATACAGCTGGAGGTTATTATTCTAAGTGAATTAACACAAAAACAGAAAATCAAATATCTCATGTTTCAACTTATAAGTGGGAGCTAAACAACAAACATAAAGATGGGAACAACAGACATTGGGGACCTAAAGTGGGTAGGGAGGCAGTAAAGGAGGAGAGGATTGCAACCACCCACTGGGTACTATGCTCACAACGTCAGTGACAAGCTCATTAGAAGCCCAAGCCTCACCATCATGCAATATATCCCTTGAATCTAAAATAATTTAAAAAAAAAAAAAAAAAGGAGAGCAAGCATAAAATAGATATTCTCTCCACTCCAGGTGAGGTTAAAAACCAGGTAGAATGACTTTGCTCAGAGTAACGAAACCAACGCAAATTAAAGATCTGCTTGTTTTGAAACAGAAACTAGCAAAAAAAAACCACATGTATCTCCAACAATGATCATGCCTGTCCTAAGACAAGGCGGGTGAATATGAGGAGTTTTTCAGTGTGTATTAATAATTAACCTACTCATTAGAGATATCAGACAGGAATAGTTCTGAATTAGAGTGACTGCAGGACAAATTATTAAAATAACGATGAAACCTTCTTTCTTGACTTTAAAGGATGACGCTTAGCATCTCTGATATTTATACATCGAGCATGTGAAAAAAATTAAAATGTCTTGGTCTTGAGGAACTGAAAAGTATGACTGCTTGGATGCATTTAAGTACTGCAGTAGGGTTTAATTTGAACCGTGAAAAAAGAATATTTTTTAAATAGATATGTTACTTTGCACTGACATATCAAGTATTCTACCTGACACATGAGCTCACCACATTGCTGGTCACTACAGTTTCATGCCACATTTGGTAAGAAGTTCATGGGTGTGTATGTATGTGTGTACAGGAATGTATTTATGCAAATTAACTTTTTGAAAACTATATTTGACATGGCTTTGGTCTCTTGAGGTTTTATAGGTCTCATAAATAAATGAAGTTATCTTTCAAAGAATCAATACTTGAAATTTGACACTGGGAAATTGAGGAAGAATAAAGTTTGTCAAATATAAAAATAAGTGATATTAGAGATGATTGCATCTAATATTTTGTCTTACCTTTTCACTCCTACCCAAAACATATTGCCAAATATTTTCAAGGTAAAATGGCCCAGCTCTTTTTTGATCCTAGGAAATCTTTGCTGATTTATGCCCTGAAATATTAGAGATAAAAAAATCAAAACATCTTTTTGAAAAATCTTGGCTCCATTGATTTTGTGAAGAGGCTCTTGCTTGGCTGAATTTAATTTAAATGCACTCCTTTGTTATTGCTTCAAGAGGACGACAGTCATTTCTAACAAGCACAAATTATTCAGAGCATGACCCCAAACGCTGTATTTCAAATAGCAAAAGAAAACAAGCTATCCTCTTACCTACTTCACATTGCAGGAAGAGAAGCTGTGTGAAAAAGCAGCTGCAAAAGGACAACTTGACCCAGAGAGCGTCACCCTCACCAGGGCCCTCCTCCTGGCTTTAGTGGGTCTCTGGATGGGCCAGTTGCACAAATACAAGAAGATCAGGCCAGCATCCTGAAAGGGGGGAGGGCACTTGGTATCACCCTCCTTGGATAGTGGTTTGCCAAGTTCTAGTTAACCCAGTTACAGTAAAGCCATTGTGGACTCTTTAGTGGAGCAAGCCTCAAATCTACATGGCATTCACGATTTTTTGATGGCCCTGGCCACAGCCAGTAACTGCAATTTAGTGGCTTACACATCACCATGAAAGGGGGCAGGCAAAGGCTCAAGAGCAATGGGTTTTTACGGCAATAGGAAATAGAACACATTTTGTGCAGTCGCCAACTCCTTTGCATTTCTGAAGATGAAATGCCCTCTAGATCAAAGTGACAAAGTGGTTAGGATATTCACGGGACAGCAGACAAAAGGAGCTCATTCACTGCCAAAAAAACAGCCTCCTGTTAAGTATTTAGAAGTTTAATAACAGTACTTACATGAGAAGCAGAATGCAAGCGGGTAACTGGAAAGTGCGCACAGTGAAACAGGAACTAGTTGTTTTCAACTCCGGCAGGCAGATGGTGACGAGGGCTCCCCTCCCATTCATTCACCACACATATGTTGAACACCTACTGTATGGGCCACTGCACTATATAAGTACGGAGTATAAATATGCATCACAAAAGTCTCTACCCTTAAGGAGATTGCGGGTATTCAGGGAAGACAATAACGTGTGTGCAAAGATCAGGGTGTTGGGCCAGCTACATAGCACTTGCAAAGGAAATGGACAGAAACTGGTTTTGCAATCTTAGTCCAACAACAGCCTCAAGGGGGTAAAAGCATTGAGGTTAGAGAGGCAAAGAGAGAGACATTTGCTTTGTAGGGGAGAGGGTTGCTAGAATTCTGTCCATTTCCCTCTCTGCTTGCCCCTATCCTGCAGTGGAGGAGTAGGGGGTAAACCCTCCTCACTGCATGCCAAGCAAGAGTAGTTTCCTGAGAACCACTTGGGGTGCTTGGTCTGTATCTCTCTAGAGTCTGTTGAGGGTGCTAGGATTGATGCAAGACCTGTCCATACTTGAGAAAGTCTCCAGGCAAGAAGTTGAATGGAACTGTCGCAGAGGTCCCCAATCTTGCTGGCATCAGGGACCGGTTTCATGGAAGACAACTTTGCCATGGGAGGGGGTGGGGTGAGGAATCATCAGGCATTAGATTCTCATAAGAAGCCACAGCCTAGACCCCTTGCATGTGCAGTGCACAAGAGGGTTTGTGCTCCTATGAGGATCAAATGCCATGGCTGATCTCATAGCAGATGGCACTCCGCCAGCCTGCCTTTCACCTCCTGCTGTGTATGGCCTGGTTCCTAACAGGCCATGGATTGGTAGTGATTGATGGCTCAGGGGGTGCGGATGCCAGCCTATAGTGTCTGATTTGAGGGCTGAATTGACAGCATACTGCTTCTATGGATGGGAGAGACAAGGACCCCTCAATGTTTCCTGAGCACTACGTATGGCCCACAGAACATAGGAAATGGTTGCCCTAGAGCCTTGAAAAAAATCCTTTACCCAAGAGAGATGCCTAGAGTGACAATGGGTCTAATAGACACAGACAGCTATTAGAGGAATAGAAAATAAAGAAGAAATTTATAAAGATGGCTTCTGCTTGCACACCTGTGGAGATCAGTCACTTTATCCAGAAGCTATAGTACTTTAAGGTAGAAAGTCTAAAGATACTTAAAGAACAAAAGAATGAGCTGGCGTTCTTTTTTAAGGTGATTTAAGACTTGTTAAACATTAGCAATATGTGACTAAATAAAGGCTAGGCCTCAGTAGATCCTTTCTATAAACTCAAGTAGTTGAATAAAAAGTAAAATTTTAGATTATCATCCAGATATTTAACTTGCGGGACCATCAAGTTTTTGAAAAATTAGAGAATTTGGAATTTTGGGACACTATCGTTTTTATCTACATAAAAAAAATGAAGACTCAGACTTGGTCCAAATGTATTGAAGACTCAGACTTGGTCCAAATGTATTTGGCTCTTTAGCATAAAAAACCCCTAGAGCAATGCCCTTGAAGAATGAACACTATGGCCAGGCTTGGTGGCTCAGCCTGTAATCCCAGCACTTTGGGAGGCTGAGGTGAGTGGATTGCCTGAGCCTGCGGGTTCGAGACCAGTCTGGGCAACTTGACGAGACCTCGTCTCTACAATAAATAAAACTTAGCCGGGTGTGGTAGTGCGCCTGTAGTTCCGGCTACTTGGAAGGCTGAGGTGGAAGGATCACCGGAGCCCAGCAAGTTGATGCTGGGGTGGCCGTGAGTGTGCCACTGCACTCCAGCCTGGGTGACAGAGTGAAACTCCAACTCAAAAAAAAAAAAAAAGAATGAACACTACAGGGAATTATAGAAGTCGTGTGTCCTCTTTTCTTGGAAGAGCGGAGTTGCGGTGGAGAAGAAAGAATAAGGTAGTCTTAATCTTAGTCCTCTTCAGAAAGGGGAAGGAAAAGACATTCAGAGAGCAAAGGACAGATCCTGGCTCACTTCTTCTTTACCCCTTTAAAAATTCCCCTTCCCCACTGTCCTCCCTTTGATCTATTGATTGTTTGGCCAAACAGGCAATGGTCCTTAGAGTCCCTCCAGGCTGAGGTCATGGTTTGCTGCTACCCACGGATAAGGTATAATTCAGAGGTTCTACACCCCTCTATGCTGAGGCCTAAAGAAGTTAGGTGGCCCACCCACCATAGCACAGTGGTCAGTGGCCGTGGCAGAAGGAAAATTTCCAAGAGGGCTCTCTGGACTACACTACCTTAAATGGAAGGTGTATGGAAGGGAGTATGGGGGTCACATGTAGCCACACACCACACATAAACACACACACACAGAACAGGTGAACATTGCCAGTCCCTGTCCCACATAGTAGTTAGGGGTCACGGTTTTGAGCAATTTTATTCAATATCAGACATAATCCCATTCCCCCCACAAAAAAACAAATTAATTTGAAAACTTCAAATAAAATTACAGCATCACTTCATGTGTTGTGAAGTTGTATCATGTGTCAGGAATCAAACAATTGATTGTATAAACTGGGAATGTCATGAAAGTCCCATTAGTGCTCATGTCATCTCTGCCTAGAAAAATCACTCAGTCAAGTAAATTCTGAAAATAAAACACATTTCTATAACCTCCAATCACCTGAAATTCTTAGTGTACTAACGTATAAATTGTTTGCAGTTGTTGCCCACGTCAGACCAATATGTCAGGCAAAGGGCCACAAGGTTGTCTGTAGAGTCTACATCAGAGTTAATTTTGCTATCTGTGGGGTTCCCATTCCTGTCTTTCTAGGAATCATTCCTAGATAAGGGTCAGGACCAGCAAAGTTCTCACTCTGCGATGTTCTCATTTCACACCAGTGCCAGAAGGACTTTAAAAAGGGGTCTTTGCTCTGAAAGCAAACGACTGAACACAACTGGGAATCTCCCACACTTGGGGGTGCACTCCTTAATTTGATCACAGAGATTAAACCAAATAGCTCGAACAAAACATGTGGATCTCTCCCTGCCAACTATTCTTTCAATGGCAAAAAAAAAGCAATTTTTTCCATAACATGAATAATAAAAAAAATGTACTAATGAGATTTACGCAATATTGCAAAGAAGGATTATGAATAGGTAATTACACTTTTAGGAGATTTACAGATTTCAACCAGTTAAGCCTCCGGGTATGATTACCTCATTAGTCTTGTGAACTCAGAATAAATATAGAATAGGATGGGTGTGACCAGTGAACACTCCTTTTTGCCAAAATCTTGTAAAGAACAAGCCGTGGATTCAGAAGAGTACGTACCAAATGTTACCTAAGTGAATTGCATGCTTATGAAAGGTAGTCAGCCCCTGACGCACAAGTTCCCCATGTCAGAGCCGTCCACGCTATCTGCCATGTTGCCAGACTCCCAAACAAACTACACTGTCTCATTTCCATCCCAGGCCTCCAATTCTCAGAGAACGTCATGTTCTTTCTCTTCCACACTTAAACTACTGATCTACCTTTTCCTTGGGCCTTATCTTTGGCCTGTTCCTCTAGCTGTGCCTGGAAACAGACAATCTCATACACTCTTACTCCCAGGAGGCACATCAGCAAAGAGAGTCTCAGTGGCCCCTGGAAGATTAAACCCATTGTCTTGTCTTCTGTTAGATTCCTCCCACAAAAACTGCTTGAGAAGAGAGAGAGCTTGGAAGGGCAAGGAGATATCACTTGAGAGAAGCTCTCATTGAGCAAGAAGAGTGAAAAATTGTAGCTTCTGGTCTTCCCAATAATGACTCACATTGAATTAGGCCCTACTATGTGCCAGGTGCTATTCTACGAACTTTACCGATATCAACCAATATCTAATTCTTTACCAATATCTGATTCTCTCAATGACTTCATGATATAGTTACTACCAGAACCCCCATTTTACAGAGTAGGCAAGAGAAGTAGAGAGAAATAATGTCCATTGTTCACAGTTGTAATGTTGGTGCCAGGATTGGAAACAGACAGTCGCACTCAATAATCAAAATAAACCAATTAAACAATCCATTAGTTCAACTAGATTTAGTTATGTGCCAGGTGTCATGGTATGTATATTATCTAATGTAACCCTCTCAGCAATACCCTGAAGTTGGTACAATTATGATGTCCATCTATAGGTTGTTTTATTTTACATCCAAAATTCAGACATGTTAAAGCAATGGAGCCAGGATTTAAACCAGAATTATAATAAAGAAGCCGGGCTCGGTGGCTCAGCCTGTAATCCCAGCACTTTGGGAGGCCGAGGCGAGTGGACTGCCTGAGGCCGGGGGTTCAAAACCAGCCCAGGCAACTTGGTGAGGCCTGGTCTCTACAATAAATCAAAAATTAGCTGGGCGTGGTAGTGCACACCTGTAGTTCCAGCTACTTGGAGGGCTGAGGCAAAAGGATGACCGGAGCCCTGCAGGTTGACACTGAGGTGGCCGTGAGCATGCCACTCCACTGCCTGGGCGACAGAGTGACTCCAACTCAAAAAAAAGAAAGAAAGACTATCTTTTTCTCCTCACTATTGCCTCTACAAAGCGAAACCCAGTTAGTCCCTAGAAAGGGGAAGATTGGATGCTTAAGAAGACATGGAGATGGATGGTTAAGGAGGGACCAGGCATTTATTCAAATGAGGTGCCATCTTTTTAAAAGTCATTTCCATATTTCTATTTAGGAACACATGCTTTATTTTCATTCGCATTTGTTTTCATGTCTTTCCTGCATCCTTTTCCTACCAGGTTTCTATTTACTGACCCTGAGGTTACAAACTCCCTTTGCTTTTTCCTTTTTATTTTCTCACAATATTTAGATGCCATGTTCAATCATTTTTCCCATTGCCATTGCTGCTACAGCTGAGAAGTCTAGGATTATGGAAGGCCCTGAAGAACAAGTCTGAATTGTCTTCTTACAAAACAGACATTTCCTTGCTTAGTGTTTTCTGCCCAGAGCGAGGAACACGTTGTTCAGACTTGTAATGAACTGGGTGCTCCTAAGACAGCAAAACCGCCACACCCAGGCACCACACCAGGGATGTTTTCTTTCTCTTCATATCTGGATATAGGGTGATGTGAGGTACTGACATACTTGGAACTTTTTGATCTGTCATAAAGTAAGAAGAAAAGTGTTCCACATTGATGGAGAGGCATTGGCTTCTAAATCCATTATTGAAATAGAGTCAGTTTCTCCAGGAGGGAGGGCATAATAACAAGTATAATAATTATTATTACCTAATATTTATTAAGTTTTGACCATGGGCCATTCTACTGAGCACTATACATTTATCTAATTAAATCCTCACACAAGCTGGGCTCGGTGGCTTAGCCTGTAATCCCGCGCCTTTGGGAGGCTGAGGTGAGTGGATTGCCTGAGCCCACAGGTTCGAGACCCGCCTGGGCAGCGAGACCTCATCTCTACAATAAATAAAAAAATCAGCCGGGTGTGGTAGCGCATGCCTGTAATTCTGGCTACTCGGAAGGCTGAGGTGGAAGGATCGCCGGAGCCCAGCAGGTCGAGGCTGTGGTGGCCGGGAGTGGCCACTGCACTCCAGTCTGGGTGACACAGTGAGACTCCAACTCAAAAAAAAAAAAAAAAAAAATCCTCACACAAAAGAAAATTGAGATATAGTGAGATCCATCGCCAGGTTACAGGTTCGGAAAGGTGAATAATGTGTCCAGAATCACACAGTAGTGAGTTGTAGTACCAGTATTTGAAAAAAGTCATTACACTCTAACAAGCCTGTCCTGTTAACCACTATCCAACATGGCTTCTTACCACCTCAATGTAATAGATTAACACAGTGTTCCAAAATGATTTGTCTTAGTCCCTTTTGACTGCTAAAACAAAATATCACACATTAGGTGGATTATAAACAACAAACATTTATTTCTCACAGATCTGGAGGCTTGCAAGTCCAAGATCAAGGCACTGGCAAATTAGGCATCTGGCGAGGGTCTGTTTCCTGGTTCATCGGAAGTACCTTATTGCTGGTGTCTCACAGCCATATGGAAGGAGTGAACTAGCTCTGGAGGGCCTCTGGAGGGCCTCTTGTATAAGGTCACTAATCACATCACGAGGGCTCTGCCCCATCATCTCCTAAAGGCACAAACTCCCAATTCCATCACCTTGGGGGCTAGGATTTCAGCACACGAACCTTGGGAGGACATAAAATTCTGTCCATTGCAACCTTCAAATGCCATCTGAGGGACTTGAACTCACAGTATAAGGCTTGAAACTCATCTTTCACAGGAATTTCTTTGCTCTTCATGTGATTATTTATTTATGTCTATCATCCTTGGAAGTAAAGTTGAAGAACCAGAAATAGGATCTTATTTAAAGTACAAGGCTCCTACCTTAGAACATACTAATTTTGTTGTTTTTGTTGGAGAGAGGGGATTCATTTTTTTTTCTGCCTTTGAGTCTAATCTTTTTAAGGTATTTAGCTTCTGAAACATAGCAAATAGCTTTTTTCAAATTTTTACTACATTTTGCATAAGATAGTTTTAGGGTATATTGTATGGTGCAGACATTTTAGGGTATATTGTATGGTGTTTTAAATCCATGGAAGTAAAACAAAATTTAAAATATTATATATGAAAGGGCAAGAGTAAATTAGATGAAAGTTTATACATAAAAAAGTTAAGACTATGGACCGAGCACAGTGACTCATGTCTGTAATCTCAGCACTTTGGGAGGCTGAGGTGGGAGGATCGCTTAAGCCTAAGAGTTCGAAACCACCCTAAACAGCATAGTGAGACCTTGTCTCTACAAAATGTCAAAAAATTAGCCAGGCATGGTGGCACATGCCTC
Organism: Carlito syrichta; assembly: GCF_000164805.1. Taxonomy (NCBI): domain Eukaryota; kingdom Metazoa; phylum Chordata; class Mammalia; order Primates; family Tarsiidae; genus Carlito; species Carlito syrichta. The sequence continues at coordinate 312,920 of NW_007247819.1, read as the reverse complement.
TAGTTCCATCTACTTGGGGGACTGAGGCAAGAGGATCACCTGAGCCCAGGAGTTCAAGGCTGTGGTGAGCCATGATTGTGCCACTGCACTCACAATCACAATGTGGGTGATGGAGACCCTGACTTAAAAATAGCAATAATAAAGCTGGGCTCGGTGGCTCAGTCTGTAATCCCGTGCCTTGGGAGGCTGAGGTGAGTGGATTGCCTGAGCCCATGGGTTCGAGACCCACCTGGGCAACTTGGCAAGACCTCATCTCTATAATAAATCAAAAAACTAGCCAGGTGTGGTAGCGCGCGCCTGTAGTTGGAAGGCTACTTGGAAGGCTGAGGCGGAAGGATCGCCGGAGCCCAGCAGGTCAAGGCTGCAATGGCCAGGAGTGGCCACTGCACTCCAGTCTGGGCGACAGAGTTAGACTCCAACTCAAAAAAAAATACAAAAACAAAAATAGCAATAATAAGACTATGAAGACAGAGTCCACCAACTAAAGATGTTATAAAATCCAGAATCTAGATTGACTTGAAATGACAATATTCTGGTAATCTTATCCTAAAATTTCCCTAGAAATGAGTTTTCCCATTATCCTTATGTCCGCATGAAAAAAGATAAGGCCTACAATGTGAAAGTAACTTGTTTGAGATAACAGAAGTAAACAGGACAAGAAATAGGGCCAGATTGTGTCATCTATTCTCAAGGCTTGTTACTTATTCTCCACTTGAGTTTTCTGTTTCCTATCCAGTTTTGTCCCTGACCCTCTTCCCTCTTCCTTCACCAAATGAAATTTTTCAGTAAAGAGCACTCTGGTTTAGTCGGCAAGAGATCCACTTCAAGTGCCACCTCTGTTATGAATTCACCATGGAACAAAGCGTCTGCCTTGGTACTCCCTTGCTTAGCTATGCTCAGCTGTCTCTTTCTCCCCATAATCCCCAGACGAGGGCAAGGCCCACGCTGCCGATGGATGTACCGGAGAGCACAGATCGCAGCCACAGGGACAACTGACTCTCTCTGAGTTTCACAACATGGGAAGCCCTTGCAGCTCAGCCAGTTACTTTTTTAAGCACCTGGAAGCCATAAGCAAGTGATGTAACATGTTCTTTTGATAACAAGCCAGAGACAAGATTAAATATTAGTCTTTCTCATGGACATTCATCCAGAAATCAAACATGACTTTCCCCCCTTTACTATGGTGAAGTAAAATATTTGTTTCGGAGGGTTCCAGTGTATTTCATCACCCTGTTTCTTTCTTTGCACAGGAACTCTTCAGTCTGAACAGATCAATGGTATTCATCAACCAGTGTCATGGTCTGAGCAGCCAATGACAGATACTACCCTAGAAGCTTGTCTGGTCTTCTTCATACACTGGAGGAACAGAGGGAACTTCTTTGCAAGTGCCAGTGAGGAGGAGAGTGGTTTTTGTGCCTTCTACAGACACCAGACATTTTCTTATACTGTCTCAGGCAGTCCTGCTCCACATCATGTCCCTAACTGACACTGGGGATGGCACAGGAAGGCGTGACAGCTGCCAACTCATCTGCACACGGTTTCCTGAAACAGGTTCAACTGGTAAAATCAGAGGTACTTGCCAAACCCAGATTATCTTGACCCTGCAGCTTCCATCAGTAAAAGGTCAAAACCCTGCCACCAAAAGGAGGTCACCGGGAATGCAGGGAGGTGGTTCTGGTGCAAAGATTCTGGCAGGGCAGATGAGTCTTGGTCAATAGCTATTCTTGCTGGACCATGTTATGGATTGGATTGTGTTTGCCCAAAATTCGTGTGCTGAAATCCTAACCCCCAGCAGCTCAGAGAATAACCTTATTTGGATGGGGTTGCTGCAGATGAGGTCACACTGGAGTAAAGTTAGCCCCAATCTAATATGACTGGTGTTCTTATAAGAACACCATAAGAACACCACAAAGATGAAGGCACAGTGAGTGATGCTTCTACAAGCCAAGGAATGCCAAGGTTTGCCAGGAACTACCAGAAGCTAGAAGAGAGGCATGGAAGGGATTTCTCCACAATGACTCTCTGAGGGAACCAGCCCTACTGTACCTTGAACTTTCAGCCTCCAGAATTGTAAGACAATAAATTTCTGCTGTTTGAGCCACCCAATCTGTGCTACTTTGTTGTGGTAGCCCTAGAAAACTCATACAGGTCATATTTCCCAAGTTTTGAGAAACTTAACATAAAGCTCCAGCAATCTGTATATTCCAGTAACAAGTTATTAAATAGAAGGTGTGTATAATTCATAGTAGTTAATATCTCTCCTTAGTGGGTGGCACATTGTTCATCTCCACTCAGCAAACACTATCAAGTGAATATCTCAAACTAAAACAGCAAATAAAAACATACTCATTCATACAACCTGAGTTTTTCTGCACAATCTTTTTCAAAGCAATGTGTCATTCCCAAAGTTAAGACCAGCTAAGGACTTCCCATGACTCAACTGGTACACTCCAGATGCATATCCTTCATTCAGGATCCAGTAGCGGGCAAGGCAAGTAACCATTATCTTCACAGTGGCTTATGTTAAGTGTGGAAGACAGATATTGATCAAACAATTACTCAGATATATACAACTGTTAGCTGTGACACAGCAATGAAGAAGTATCGCCACACTTTGAAGGTAACAACTTTCCCCTTGGAACTACGGGCAGGTAGAGCTGGGCTTACTCTGTTTTCTATGTGCAAGGTTACACTATTTGGAGTTTTTTTTCCCCCCTATTAAAAGAAAACACTGGATTTCTTCTGATGGAGAAATTTTCCTAGCAGAGGTCATTGGTCAAAGAGAATGTTGAAGAGATGAAAAACTCCAGAAAGAGCCAGGCGTGTAATCCCGGCACTTTGGGAAGCCAAGGTGGGAGGATTATTTGTGCCCAAGAGTTCAAGACCAGCCTGGGCAACATAGCAAGACCTCATAAAAATAAAATAAAATTCCAGAAAGGAAAAATGTACTGTAATAAATTTATAGAGTTCATGTGGTTTGTCCAACCTAAAGCTAAATGCCACATTTAGCTAAATATTCCCAGTCTTTTTCAACATTTTATCTTGTGCTGTCTTCCTTTATAAGAACACTGAATTATATTATATTCAGGGAACAAAAACCACCTGCCCCAAATAATTATTTTCATAAAACATAGGCCTCCAAAGGAGAAGATAGGAGCTGAAAGTGTAAAGAAGAGAAGCAGAGAAGCAAACAGGACTGAAGAGAGTTAAAGAAACAGAAAACTCAGCAGAAGATGCTGACACCAAGTTCCCCCACTCGGGATTCAAGATTAAGGGGTGAAGACATGTCCTAGGACTGTGAGCATGGCAGTGGGACGGGCACGTGTTCAGACATGAGATTTTGTGTAGTTGAAAGGCTCTTGCCCAAACTAAAAGCCTACCTTTGTTTGCAGCTCTGTCCTTTTAAACTGGAACATCACTGTTCAGCATGCTTTTTGCTCTATGCAATTGCAAGCACTTTAACCTGCTGCCAAATGACGTCGCCGGTCACCAAAGGAGCTGCCGAATGCCTCTGAAGAGGGGGAAGCAAAGCCATTGAATTAGTCCTGAACTTTGCAAAGGAGGTTGCCTCTCTTGATTACTTTGTCAAGTCACATTATAATTGTCTCTCGGATCACATGCAAGGTTTTTCCACAGGTGGGGTTAGAGCCAGGATTCTCAAAGTGCCAACGTGGCCCCCAGGCCTCTACAAACAGGTGCGTAGCTGCTGTGTCACTTGCCCTTGGTGGAATTTAACATGATAAACTGCTTCCCTGACATTTATTTTTACACTTAGCATGGGTTATATTTACACTTTTTGTCTGTTGGTGATGGACCAATTTGGATGATCTACTTTGAGATTGCCTGAACAATCTAGGCATCCCTGATTTAAAAATACTTTAAAAACAATAAATCCATCACTATAGGAAAACAAGAACACTTTCTATTTTCTGAAACACGTATTCAAGGAACACTTCTACTGATAGCTAGAGGCTGGGCCGATGAGAAAATGATACCATTGGGGCAGATAACTCCATCGTGAGACAAAAATAAGCTTGCATCCCAGAACAGAACACTACAGCAGCCCTTGGTTCAGCATTGTCTGCTTGAGTTGGCATGATTTAAAACTTGGCCATGATTGCTGGAGATGTTAGGCCATCTTTAGGTAACTAGATGCTTTAATACAATGTCCAAGTGAATACTCTGGGGTGAAAGATATATATTTTGAATGCTTTTATGTTAGACGGTAACACTGAAGCATATTTAACACATTTACCATCATGTGTAAAAATGAGTAGGGAAAAAATGGTCTTAAAAGAGTAAAAAAAAAAGTCTGGTGCAGTGGTACACACCTATAATCCCAGCACATTGGGAGGCTGAGGCAAGAGGCCAGGAGTTCAAGATCAGCCTGAGAAGTATAGCAAGACCCTGTCTCTACAATAATAATAATAATAAATTTTTTAAAAATGTTCTGGGTGTGGTGGCACATGCCTGTAGTACCAGCCATTTGGGAGACCAAGACAGAAGGATTGCTTGAGCCCAGGAGTTTGAAGTCATAGATAGCTATGATAGTATCACTACATCTCTGCCCAGGCAACAGCGCAAGACCCTCTCTGTAAAATAGAGAGAGAGAGAGAGATTTAAAATATTTTAAATTTCTAAAAGGAGTAAAAAGAGAACAGATATGGGTGCAAAGAAAAAGAACGACTTTTACACTGTTGATGGAGTGCAAGCTAGTTCAACCACTATGGAAAGCAATGTGGTGTGTGGTGATTCCTAAAAGAACTAAAAATTGACCTTACATACAATCCAGCAATACCTCTCCTGGGAATATACCCAGAGGAACATAAATCATTCTACAAAAATGTCACCTGCACAATTATGTTTATTTTTGCACTATTTATAATAGAAAAACTATGAAACCCTACTGCCCATCAAAAGTGAACTGGATAAAGAAAATGTGGCACATATACACAATGAAATATTACACAGACATAAAGAAGAACAAAATTATGAACTCCACAGCAAACTGGATGGCGTTGGAGACCATAATACTAAGTGAACTACCATAGAAACAAAGAGCAGAACACCATATGTTCTCACTCATAAGTGAGCCCTGAACATTAGTCACATTGACACAAGGGAGGGATCAGCAGTCACTGGGCACTGCTAAGGGAGGAAGGAGGGTGGGGAGGCAGGTGACAACAAAAATGGTACTTGGTCAACTACCAGGTAACAGGGAGAGTGAGGGCCAATTAGGAGCCCACCTTCACCTGCATGCTGCCTACTGATGCAGTTAATCCTCACTTGTACCCCACATCTCCATAATAAAATAAAATTTTTTAAAAACTAAGTTATCTGTGCATAAAAGAAAAGTGAGTGGAATATTCTAAGTGTAAGGGTAAGTGACTGGTTCTCAAAGTGTGATCCTGGGACCAGCAGCATTAGCCACACCTGGGAACTATTTAGAAAAACAAATTCCCAGGCCTCACCTGGACCTACTGAATCAGAAACTCTTTTGAGAGACCCCAGCAATCCATACTTCAACAAGCTTTGTAGCAGTTCTGATGCACACTCCTATTTGAGGACAACTGAGTCAGGACATGAAGACCCAAGAACAAAGGAGAGAAAAGCAAGACAGAGCAAACCATCTTCACCTAAGCAGAATGATCAGGACAGAACTTCAATGTCTCCAGGGAAAGTAACTGTAATCTTGAAGTCTGTACATTATTAGTCGCACAGTCTAAACAATAATGATAAAAAGATGGAAAAAAGTCATCAAACTGTTAAATAGTTTTTCAACTGAATGGGTGACAGACATCATCACTGTTCTTGTGACATTTGCAGAATTTCTACAAGTTCACTACAAATAGTGTTTTCATCCCCAAATTCTTAAGTGACTGAAATCAGCCTTAAGCCCAGGCAGCTGAAGTTTTTGTGGTCTGGCAAGAATTTGGTATGACTCTCTTCACCTGAATCTGAGCATTTTCCTCTGAATCGTTCACTGAGTGAGAAGAATTTGAAAAGGAATTAATAGAACACATTCTTTGCGGTTGGAAAATTATAATCACCTCTGATCACAGACTGGCTAAGTCAGTGCAAGCAAATGAGATGCAAATAAGAAACACGCAACACTTCTGCACTGTGTAGTCTTTCTAACTATTGTATATATCTAGGGAAATTCCTAGCAGAGGTCATTGGTCAAAGGGAATGTTGAAGGGATTAAAAATTCCAGAAATATAAAAATATACTATAATAAATGTATAGAGTTAAGGTGGTCTGTCCAAGCTAAAGCTAAATGCCAGAGAGAATTCTCCATTCTCCTCACCACCCCAAATGTTACAAGCAACTCTTAACTCTGGGATATTAACAAGAAAGAGTTTTATGTGAATGGAAGTTTCCTTTTTCTTTTAAACTCTTTCATTTAGCATAGACTAAAAAGGCACTGTGTGCTTATAAAAGTGACATCCATTTGCTAGTTCAGTTCCCCCAGGCAAGAAAAGTAAATGGATGTTTTGGCAAAAAGTTCTAACTAACCCTCAAAGTTGGTATACCAGCCATGCTTGAGAAACATTTTATTTATTCGGTGTTCTTCTATAATGGAAGGCGGTACAAGATTAAATTTTGAAAAGACTGGGAATATTCTAATAAAATTTCTCTTTTTCATATGCCTAATTTGTTTCCTTATACCACTGTGACCCTCATATCGCTCCCCAAAACAGACATTTCAAAAGAACCTTTAAAAAGGACAACCAGCCGGGCTCGGTGGCTCAGCCTGTAATCCCGCGCCTTTGGGAGGCTGAGGTGAGTGGATTGCCTGAGCCCGCGGGTTCGAGACCCACCTGGGCAGCGAGACCTCATCTCTACAATAAATCAAAAAATCAGCCGGGCGTGGTAGTGCAAGCCTGTAGTTCTGGCTACTCGGAAGGCTGAGGCGGAAGGATCGTCGGAGCCCAGCAGGTCGAGGCTGCGGTGGCCGGGAGTGGCCACTGCACTCCAGTCTGGGCGACAGAGTGAGACTCCAACTCAAAAAAAAAAAAAAAAAGGACAACCAAAGATGTTAGCTTCAGAACCATCAAATCAATGTAGTTCCAGCTTATAGAAATTATTTCACTGAAAAACTAACATTTGCTCAACCTGACCCTACTCCATTAGTCCAGATTCTGAATTCAGATTTTTTCTTGTAAATTAATCTTTCCTTCCTTTCTTCCTTCTTCCTTTCCTTTCCCCTTTTTTCTTTTAAGCAAGGGTGGCAGCCTATGGTCATATCTCTGCCAAAACCTTTGAGGGAAATAGAAAGAAAAATACAAAACTAGTAAATTAATATTTTTCCACCTGTAGCCATAACTACCCTTTAATACTGGTCTCACACTACAAAACACAATTAATGCTTTTGATGAGCCTGAATTCTAAAACTTTCCCTACTATCTTTTACTTACCCCCACAAACAGACTAAATGGTTCATTTCTTGTTTTAAGACAGTGCAGTTTTACTCTGGGATATCATACCACTTCTACAGATCATCAACCCAAACTTTAGTGAAGATAATTCCCCAGTGGTCTTCCAAGCTAATATGGAAACTAATTCAGATATTCCAGACCTCATAACTGCTACTGATGAGAATAGCCCTCAGAGAATCATCAGACAAGAAGTTTTCTCAAAGGAATTCAAGAATTTGCCTGAGGCCAAATCTCCTTTGGGACTTAAAACACTGGCCAGTTATTCAGGCTGGTATATCGCCAGCTTTATTGCTATCTACAGCAATAGTATTGCATAAGTTTAAGGAAGAGAAACACCTCAAACAAAGGACTTAAGTATCTTTGAGTAAAGACTGTGTCACACTCAAACACAGACACACACACTAGGAATCCCAAACTCCTATAGTAGGGGATTTCTCCACCTCAGAAGCATGGTGCTCTTTTGTTTTGTTCCCTTTCATTCCTTTCAACTACATGGGGTTTGACAGAGTTGAGAGCAATGTGAGTGGTTACCTTCAGGTTTTAATAATTGTATAAAACTGACTTTCCATTGTCCACCTTCTTCTAAATTTGCACTTTCCACTATATGCATGATATATGTCAAACTTCATTACCATGAAAACTTTTGAAAAACAGACTTTTTCAAACTTCTTAACCATGATTACATTTTTTTCAGGCAATACACAATACAATAAGTTTCCCTCATAACAAAATTATCAGGAAAGTCCTTGGGAGTTAGCCTGAAAGAAATCAGTAACTATAAGTAAGCATAAATAATTCAGAAAGAAATCAAATCCTGTCATTGACAGAGCACTTGTTTTCTCAATATCATCCCCTAAATTCTGCTTATCATTTACTGATCTACACAGAGATACAGCATATGTGAATGTTTTTTCTTTTTTTGAGTTGGAGTCTAACTCTGTTGCCCAGGCTGGATGGAGTGCAATGGCATGTTCATGGTCACCGCAGCCCAGACCTGCTGGGCTCAGGCCATCCTTTCGCCTCAGCCTTCCAAGTAGCTGGAACTACAGGCATGCGTCATCATGCATTTTACTTGACTTATTGTAGAGATGAGGTCTCATCAAGTTGCCCAGGCTGGTCTTGAACCTGTGAACCCTCTCACTCCGGCCTCCCAAAGAGCTGGGATTATAGGTGTGAGCTATCACGCCCAGCCGAATGTTTTCATGTGAACCTTATTTTGCCCTCCATACCATTTCCTGGTAACATTGCTAATTTTAAATGAATTATTCTGCTTCCCTGATGTAGGATGAGAAGTTGATCCTTCTGTTCACTAAATTCCTTTCTAAGTCCTAAAATCTCTCATAATCCTCTAGGAAGCTCAAATATTCATACTTTTTTCAGGATATTCTATGGATTTTTCCTACCAGGTTCAAACTACTCCATTTAACTTAATTCAAAACAGTTAATTCGTTGACTCATTTACCAAATATATACTGAGCATCTCCTATGCCTCAGATATGCTAGACATTCCCCTTATGAAGTTCATAGTCTAGAATTTTACATATTTTATATCTAATACATATTTTTTAAAAGGTTACATATACTCCTAGGTAACAGTTCATTCATTTTTTTTTTATGTGTGTTAATGTAGACAACCCAAACTTGGGCCAACATCCATCAAACTGTAGATATCTTTAAGTTTAGAAGAATGTTTAATCTATTTGGCCCCATTAGACAAAGACATCAAGAGACAATCTATGAATTTCATGTAAAAACAATAATAAAAAATAGTTTATCCAAGCAAATCAAGAAACTACTATAGATATTTTTATTAAAATGTTCAGGTAAGGTAGAAATCAATAACTCAAATGTCTGATTGTGAAAATAATTGGAATGAGGTTCAAACAAGATTTGAGAAACATATTTGTCTGCAAGTTCTTTCTTACTAATTCTTAACCATATTTGTCTGAAAATATTATGTCGCAAATATCTAACCAGGATCAATCATTATTTAAATGTGTCCAGAAATCTAGTATAAAATTAGATCAACTAGGCAAATAAATTCAGATTTTATTTCTGATTCTATTTTTTTTTTTTTTTTGAGTTGGAGTCTCGCTCTGTCGCCCAGACTAGAGTGCAGTGGCCGCTCCCTGCCACTGCAGCCTCGCCTGCTGGGCTCCAGCGATCCTTCCACCTCAGCCTTCCGAGTAGCCGGAAATACAGGCACATGCTACCATGCCCAGCTGATTTTTTTATTTATTGTAGAGATGAGGTCTCGCTGCCCAGGCAGGTCTCGAACCCGCGGGCTCAGGCAATCCACTCACCTCAGCCTCCCAAAGGCGCGGGATTACAGGCTGAGCCACCGAGCCCGGCTTCTGATTCTATTTTTATTAAATTCCAGCAGGCCTCAAATTCCATTAGCAAGATTTAGAATTTTAATACAACTGCTATAAAACCCTACAAAGTGATCCTGTTAGTTAACTTATCAGTATTCCTGAGTATGCTGGAATATTATATCTTCATAATTATATATCCTATATCTTAAGAAACATAAAGTTGTTCATAAGTACAGACATAACTACACCAGATTTAAGAAACATTAGACAAATCACCATGCCTCTGAACATCTCCCCAGCTGATGAAAAATTATCTGAATTCCTCCATTAAAGATGCCTTTCTTGGGGGTCAGACACATAGTCATCAAGAGTGGCCCAGTTACAATAATGATGACCAATCATTGAGTCTAGGCTAATACAGATATTGCAATAAGTGTTTTTCACATATCCCTGTATGTATGTAAAACATCCCTGTAAAGTATTGTCTCTTTTTTCCCCAGAGAAAGGAAGTGAAGTGAGGGTGGTCACCTAGTGGGGATATGGTAGAGTTAGCATGTAAACCCTATGCTCTTCCACTATGTCACCTTGGGGCACTCTGTTCAGCTAGCATCAGCTTTCAGCAGTCCATCATGAAAATGTTATTAGGTTACTCTTCAAGATGGCTGCAAAATATGAGAGAAATATTTTTAATAGCAGAAAAAAAAATGATACATCTGGGAAATGGGGCATTTCTCTGGCTCTCAATAACAGCTCTTTTGTGAAGAGTGGTAGAAAAAGACATACAAGATTGCAAGATTTGGAGGAAATGAATATAATTATTATTAATATAAGTAGCATTCACTGAAGACTTACTATGTAAATCCACCATCCTAAGTACTTCACCAATGTTACTAATTTAAACCCCTAAGAACAGAGAAATGTACCAAATTTGGAGACATCTCAGGGAAACATGAAGAAAGAAAAACAAAAACACAGCACATAAATTCTGCCTGCATAAACAGCTACCTTGAAAAGCTACCTGTGACTATCTTGATATGTCACATTTTTCTCATCTAGAACCAACAATACTAAATAATAAAGCATAGTACTTACATAATGAACAAAGACAAATTCGAATTTGCTGAGCCTAAAGGTTACACAACTGGGGAGTCTCCATTTAAGCAAAAGAATACAAAACTGTGACTACAAAAGCGGTTGTGAAAATTCACAGTGGTTAAAACTGATTGCTGTTAGATTATCTTATATTTTCAAGTTTTGCAAGAATATATGATCACATGAATGCACTGCAAGAGTCCTTACCAAAGACTTGGAAAGGGGCCTGTGAAAAGTCAAGGGTCTTAAAGCTTGAATGTCATTTGCTTCTTGGTATAGCTACCCCTGACAATGAGCAGGACTGAAATGAATCTATTTTGCAGGATGATGAAAATGAAGTCGTCAACGAAGTTGTAAGCTGAGGATATCTTTTATATTAACCACCAACAGCCCAGCTATTTAAATAAAGGAACTTTATAACTGCGGATCTCAGGAACTGATAAATGTCATAACTGATCACCCAACTGGAGACTGAGGTAAATGTAATCACGTTCCAAAATGAGTCTAAAGGTACTTGTTTGGCAGCATGACAGACTGGCATATTGTTACACTGCTCATACCCCTTCTGGGAAGCAGCAACCACCTCTCCCTCCTGAATGTGTCAAAACACATCAGAGCGTTAGACAAACAACTCAGACATTTACCACATTTCCATTCTTGTATATTGACCCAAGGGATAGGGAGGGACAAGGTTTGGTGAGGCAGAGAGCATCCTGTTACACATAACCTGCCCAAAAGTACAGAATTCATTTCTTGAATTGCTATCACACCCTGGGCCCCTTTGTTTCTCAATAATAGATGGACTCATTTTTCCTTCCACCTTGTAAAAATTCACTTAGAAAAAATTTAACACAGTCAGAGAGCATTAAAACATCCTTTAGTGGGACAACTCATTAATAACACTACCTAAGAAGAAAAGAAGAAAAATGAAGTATAGATACAAGTAACTAAGCAATCAGTTGAACCAGATCTTAATGACTATCATAGAGAATGATCTAATGAAATGAGCTGGCATGGTTTTCCCTTCAAAAGCAATCATGAAATGAAAGAAAAAAGTCTTACACTGAGTGAAATATAGATTTTTAGATGGTAGACACAAATTGACTTATTTGCATCCCTATATTTTCCTGAAGGCCAGAGAGATCGAACCTTTCCCTGCTGTTTGTTTGATTTGGTCTGAGTTGAAGCCAAGAGATGTGGTGATGGAAGTTTGGAAAAACAATTAAAAAGAAATGTATGCAGTGGTTTTTCTGGGATCCTAATTAACTGACCCATTTCTAGGTAACATTAGGGAAGTTGTGGGCTGTGATTATTATCTCTTTAAAGTCCTAATTAAAATGTCAAACTGTAAGGTAGAATGTCTTCAAAGCTGCATGTAATTTGATTGTGTTGGCTTATTGGAAAAATGGCCTTGGAAATACAAATAAACCAGCCACTAAAAAGATCCCAGAAGTCCAGGCTTTATTCCAGAAGTATAATCTGTTGAACCAATAGCATTTTATAACTAACCACTCACCAAGTGGTAGACATCCAAATGTCAAAGCCGGTTTCATAACATGAAAACACAAAACATGCTGTAGAAGAATATCTTGCCATAGCATACTTGGGTTTGAAAAGAGTATCTGGGGTAGTTCACCTTCAAATGCTTATAAGCTTATCACCCAGATGTAAATGTTCTTATTTGATGAGTTTCAGAAATTACTGGCACACTATCTACTTTCTAAATTAGTCTGCTAGAGCTTTGGAGCTCTAAAAGAATTCCTGCATACCACGGCAGACTCTATTACTCTGAAATATCAAGATCTCAGGCAGAATGAATTCCCTACTACATCTGTGCTTGGGCATTAGTGAAGTTGCCCTTTACTCAGAAAGATAATGCAGTTATGACTCTCTGGGGGACAAATAACAAAAAAAGCCAACCCCAAAATGGCTTAAACGACAGAGACATTGGTTGTTGTGTAACAAGTACAGCAGTACAGAATCTCAATGACATCAACCATGACCCACTTTCTTTCCAGTTTTCCACAATGCCCTTCTCAGTGTGTCAGCTGCTTCCCTCATCATCACACTGTGGTGTGTGACACACAACTCTAGGCATCGCCTCCACCTCCCACATATAAACACATTGAATGACTGGAAAACAGGAGTTACCTCCCATGCATGTCTTTTATCCTTCCCTAGAAGTCCCTCAGCAGACTTGCCATTAACATTTTATTACCCATAATTGTATCGCATGACCATGGTGAAACCAAACATGTTCTGTCAAAGTGAATGACTAATGACTAGATTAATCAAGACTCATCTCCATCCTCACCATTAAGGAGGGACTGTCTCCCTGACATACATACCTGTCATACTGATACTGTAAAACAAATAAGCTTATTTGCAAGAAAAAAAAGAAAGAATGCTGGGTAGGCAACCACTAGGATCCACTGCAGGAAGTGACATATCTACCGCACCACTGTCAGTGGGGTCTAGACACAGTTGATTTTCCAGTGGTGGGCAGATTCATACTTACATATGTAATCACATTATCTTTCTCTACTCACAGAAAAATGTTTATAAAATACCTAGTCAAGACCTTAGGCCATGAATAAGAGTAAGAATCTTTCCCACTGAAATTCTTCCATTCAATTATTTGTTTATTCACAAATATGGATTGAGCATCTATGAGGTGGTAGGCCCTGTACCAGAGATAGAATAAAAACAGCAACACATGGCCTCTAATATCAGAAAGCTTATAGTTCAGTAGAGACAAATAGGCAATGTAGTATCATAGTGCTTTGATGGGGAAAACTCAATAGCATACAGTACTTGAATAGTGTGGTATCCTAAGTACTTTGATAGCAAAAGTTGTGAGAGCTATATAGATGCACAGAGATGATGTACCTTATCCAGTCTCCTTGATGAAGGGATTCCTGGGGTTAGAAATAAAGAAGGATATAAAGAAAAGTTGTAAATAGAACCAGCTCGAAGGAGGCTAAATGAACCCTAATAACTTGGGCCCTTCTCTAATTAATTTTGACTAATTTAGCTAACTTCTCCAGGATATCTATACTGCTAAAACAGGAATTTGTCATTTGGATTGCGTACATGAAATTCAGAAGATTGGTAAACTCCAAAAACAAAAAATTACATCTTTATTTTCAATATCCTCTAACTGAACTTTTTTTAATTTTTATTTTAGAGTTGTGGGGAACAAATGAGGATTTACTACATAAGACAATTACATGCAGGTGAAGTTTGGGCTTCTAGGTGGCCCTCTCTCCTTCTTTTTTTTTTTGGGTTGGAGTCTCACTCTGTCGCCCAGACTGGAGTGCAGTGGCCGCTTCCGGCCACCGCAGCCTCGACCTGCTGGGCTCCGGTCATTCTGCCTCAGCCTTCCAAGTAGCTGGAACTACAGGCGCATGCTATCACACCCAGCTAATTTTTGGATTTAGCGTAGAGATGAGGTCTCGCCAAGTTACCCAGACGGGTCTCAAACCCATGGGCTCAGGCAATCCACTCACCTCAACCTCCCAAAGGTGCGGGATTACAAGCTGAGCCACCAAACCTGGCTCTCCTTCTGATAATGAATACTTAAAGGTATTATTTTCTTCGATAGCAAAAATATAGGTAGTGAGCCCAGGGGTTCGAGACCAACTCAGGCAATTTCTTCTCTACAATAAATTTTTTAAAAATTAGCCAGGCGTGGTGCTGCAGACCAGTGGAAGGTGGAGGTAGAAGGCTCGCCTGAGTCCAGCGGGTAGAGGATGCAGTAGCTGTGAGTGTGACACTGCACTCCTGCCTGGGTGATAGGGTGAAACTCCAACTCAAAAAATCACAGCAGTACAGAAACAGTCTCTGACTTATGATTTGATGTCAGATTTATAATTTTTTAAACTTTGTGATGGTGCTAAAACAATACACATTCAATGGAAACCTTACTTCATATTTAGAATTTTGATCTTTTCCTGGGCTAACAATGTATGGTATGATTCTCTAGCAAGACTGGGTTGTGGCAGCAAGCCTCAGATCCTAGCCAGCCATGACATCACAAGGGTAATCAACCCATACTCTCCAGGATACTATGTTCCCCAATGATTTTGCCCAACTGTACACTAATTTCAGTGTTCTAAGCATGTTTCAGTAGACTAGGCTCTGCTATGATCAGTAGGTCAGGAATATTTTTTTAAAAATTTTTTAGTTGGTGCCTCACTGTGCAGCCCAGGCTGGAGTGTAGTGGCACAATCATTGCTCACTAAAACCTCTACCTTCTGGGCTCAGGCAATCCTCCTTCCTCAGTCTTCCAAGTAGCTGGGACTACAAGCACATGCCACCGTGCCCAGCTAATTTTTTTTTACTTTTTTGTAGAATCGAGGTCTCCCTATGTTACCTAGACTGGTCTTGATCTCCTGGGCTCAAGTGAGCTGCCCCTTTGGCCTCCCAAAATGCTGGGATTACAGGCACGAGCCACCATGTCCAGTCTGATCAGGTGTCTTAAATGCATTTTCAGCTTATGATATTTTCAACTTATGGTGGATTTATCAGGAGGTAACCCCTATAAGTCAAGAAGTATCCTATCATCATCACCCATGATGTTTTTAAGCTGTTTATTTATTTATTTATTTATTTATTTATGCAGAGACAGGGTCTTGCTATGTTGCCCACATTGGTCTGGAACTCCTGGGTTCAAGTGATCCTCCTGGGCTCAAGTAACACCCTGCCTTGGCCTTCCAAAGCACCGGGATCACAGTCATGAGGCACTGCATTTGGCCTCACGACTTTATTAACAACAGAAATCATAGATATTTCATATTAATTTAGAGTTGACACAGATATCTCAAAAAAGGGTTCAAATTTATGGCCATCATAAGACTTACTGCTGAATCTTGTTCTTTAAACCATGAATTTTAATTAACGTGTCCATTTTTAACATTTTGATTAGTGTATAATTAATATATATATACTGTATAATTATTTTCCTATTTTATTTTATATTTCTCTATTTTTTTATTTTGTGCATCTGAAAGCAATAGTCAGAGAAGGGGTTCATAGATTTCACCAGACTGACAGAGTGCTTATTTTCCCAGGTGAGACATGAGAGCTTTGGGAAAGGTATAAACTGAATTTTTGTTGTAATTAATCAGCCCAGTTGATTTTCAGCAATGTTAGCCCTGGAGCTATAAGAAATAATATATTCTTTTAGGGCAGTAATAGAAGCTCTCTGCACCAATGAGTTTGTCATTTTCTTTCTATAAGAGATTCATTGCAATCAGAAAATCCATCCCACACCAAAGACCTTGTAGTCATTGCTACTGCCATAAGAGTCAAGTTCAGCAGCTTTCTAGGCACCTGCTTTCGTAGGCTCTTCTTTGATTAAATGAGATGCTACTGCATGCCACCAATTACTAGTATATAATTTCAGCATTGTGTTCAAACTGAAGAATATGACCAAACCAATCCCCAAATCCCATCTTGGAGTTTCTGTTCCCTGAGATCACTTGTGTAATCAATTTCCACATCAATCAGAGTCCAGGCAGGAGACAGAAACTACATTCGTTATTTGAACAGAGGAAATTTAATTTTTAAAAAAATGTTCAGTATAAAGTTGTTAACTAACAAGTCAAGAATAAACACTGAGGCAGCATTCAGTAAACTTGGAACAAAGGTACTGATAGTAAATATTTTTAGCTTTGTAGTCATATGAGCTCAAGCATGAAACTCTTCTATTATAGAACACAAAAGTACCCACAAAAAAAAAATATAAATTTGCCTATTACTTCATTCAGGTGTGATAGAGGCCACACTCACAGGAGGCAGCAATTCCTTGGCCTGGGGAACAAAGGGAGAGGTTGACATTTTTTTTTTAATTGGAATCTCACTCTGTCACTCAGGCTGGAGTGCAGTGGCACACTCATGATCACTCCAGCGTCGACCCGCTGGGCTCCGCGATCCTTCTGCCTCAGCCTTCCAAATAGCCAGAACTACAGGCGCCTACTACCATGCCCTGCGGATGTTTTTTTATTTATTGTAGAGCCGAGGACTCGCCAAGTTGCCCAGGCTGGTCTCGAACCCGCGGGCTCAGGCACTTCACTCACCTCGGCCTCCCAAAGTGCTTGGATTATAGGCCAAGCCACAGCACCCAGCCAAATTTTTTTTTTTAAACTTGAAGTCTAGAGGAAATACCCTGTGGAGCTGAAACTCAGACTTCTGAGGGAAGGTGCCAGGTGGTGCTGCTACGCTGCTACGCTGATACCTCTGAGGTTGTGGGATAACCCAACTCTGCAAGGGTGGAGAATAACCACAAAATGATTTCAACTGCTGTGATGAGAAGGCATTGCTGCTAAGGTGAAGAAGCATTACATAACAGGAAGCCCACATAAAACAAACAGAAAGAATAAAATCCCTTCCTCCTTCTCCAGCCTTCCCATCTTCCTCTAGTATCTCCTGTTGGTACAGCCTAGCTGGTCATGCTGAAATGTCATTCACATCACAGAGTGAAGTTTAGAAGGGTAGGCTTGGAGCTGAGAAACACTCACTTTATAACCACATTAAAGTGGTTCATGAGTTTTACCACCAAAAGCATACTCAGTGAATAAAAACAAATTAAGACTGAACCAGCACAATTTTCTCATGAACTGATTTTTGAATAACCTTATTAAGTAATTCTTCATGAACTGTTTACTTCAGTAGAGTTCTTTTTTTTTCTCTTAATTTACTTTTTAAAAAATAAGAACAGGTTCTCGTTATATTGTCCAATCTGGTCTCAAACTCCTAACCTCAAGCAATCCTCCCACCCAAGCCTCCCAAAATGCTGGGATTACAGGTATAAGTCATATTTCCAGTCATAGTTCATTTTTGACACCTATACCCCTAAAGAGTACTGAGAAGTGTAGTCTTCCTTCTTAACAGTTTGGAAAAAAAAGAACTATAATCAGTAAAGACAATGATCTCACGCAGGCCACTTTTGAAAGAGAAAAGGCCACCAAGGTTGAGGCAGGTTCTCCTAGTATTATTATTACCACTTCTGGGCATATGCAGATGGTTCAATAATCTCTTCAAAATCTCCTGGGAAATTAAAAGGAATACTAAATTAATTTAGCATTTTAAATAAAATAGTAATGTTTTTTAACGAAGTGCTTCATTGCTGTGGGTGGCAAAAGTGAACTCAAGATGGAAGAGATGATAATTAGTAAGCGCTTGTATTTATGGAACTTAGTCACTGGTCAAAAGGACCACACATTCTTTGCCCTTGGATGATCTCCACTATTAATAATTACAGGGATTATGAGAAATAAAAGAAAATACAGCGCACTCCAGG
Source organism: Carlito syrichta (assembly GCF_000164805.1). Lineage (NCBI taxonomy): Eukaryota > Metazoa > Chordata > Mammalia > Primates > Tarsiidae > Carlito > Carlito syrichta. The sequence goes on along the minus strand of NW_007247819.1, from coordinate 294,771 downwards.
TTGACATGCCATCATTGGAGGACTCACCAAATATTCCAGGTTCCACTTTCCCTGGGATGTTTTGCACCAAACAACACAGTGGGCCATATGATATCTGGAAATTTTCTTTCCTTTTCCCACCATTCTAAGCTTTTGAATAAAGAAGCAAGAACTCTTGCAAAAGTATATTACCTTTAGAAGCTGTCTCTGACTAGTGTCATTCAACTCTTGATCATTTCCCTATACTTTGCATTCTTGTGACACTTGATCATACTCAATATGGCTTCCTCAGATAACAAGCATGTACTGTGTGTTAACTGCTTGATGGCCAATGGCTACCATTGTCAAAATATTTACAATATAATTAGGAATTCAGAAGGAAAATATATGAAACTATTGGACTCAACACAACGTTAAATGAGGTGAGCTCTTTTTTCAGAATCCTAGTAATTAGACTCATCCCTGATCTAAGAGACCAGAACATGCCACCTCAAAATATGATTGTAAGAGACAAGAACATGCCACCCTAAAATAGGCCTCTTTGGCATAAGACTTATTTTGAGTTGATTATTTTGAGAAACTCTAAACACAGTAGAGGCTCTCAAAACAGAAAAGTTCCCATTTGTAAAGGAAATTTATATCTATAAAGGAAATTTCCATTTGTAAGGGTGTCTCCTTTCCATACCAAGAAAAGAAGGGTAACCCTAAATCACTAGAAACTCATGTCAATAGAGAAAGCACTAAAAAATCTGCATCACAAACCTTACCCTTGTTGATCAAGCTTTTCTTGATAATCACCTCATTATAGCTTTCTCAACATTCTTCTTTTTTTTTGTTTCTGCTGAAGTTAGGCTTTAGCCTGAATTCAAAACTACTTCTTTAAGATTTACTCTTTGGCTGGGCTTGGTGGCTCAGTCTGTAATCCCAGCACTTTGGGAGGCCAAGGCTAGTGGATTGCCTGAACCCGTGGGTTCGAGATCTGCCTAGGCAACTTGGCAAGACTTCGTCTCTACAATAAATCAAAAATTAGCCGGGTGTGGTAGCATGCGCCTGTAGTTCCAGCTACTTGGAAGGCTGAGGAGGAAGGATCGCCGGAGCCCAGCAGGTCGAGGCTGTGGTGGCTGGGAGACTCCAACTCAAAAAAAAAAAAAAGATTTATTCTTTATTCTCTGGAGATTTCCCACGTATACATGAGGTACACCTGTTTGCAAACTTCTACTGACTTTTCTCTTGTTAACCTGTCTTTTGTTAGAGAGGTTCATTCCAACTAAGAACTCCAAAGGGTAGAGAAAAAAATTACTTTTTCTCCCCTACACTAGCAAGAGAAAAGAAAATAAAGAAACACTCATGAGCTGAATAAGTAGCCCAAGGTTTCAACTTAAAAATAGAATTTAGCCTAGGCCTTGAAGAATGAATAAAATGTATTCCACGGGAAGTAAGGCTGAGGAGAGAGGTGAGCAAAAGCACAGAATCAAAAATAAAAACTCAAGTTAGGTGAGGTGAGGTCTAAAGACTTGATAAAACAACTGTGAAAAAGAAGCTTCATAACAGCTCATGAAAGAGTATAAAAAATTATTAATGAGAGCAAAGAATAATTTTTCCTCCCTCCTGAAGGTTTCACTCTGCTGAAATGAACTGATAATTGGCAGACTAACAGGATCAAAGGCATACAAACGTATTCATATGCTTAAGCACATAAGCCATACAAAATATAAGACTCAAAGAAGGGCCAGATGGTTGAGACTTAAATATCTTCTTCATAGTGGACAGGGAAATGGAGGATAAGCAACTATCAAGGATAATAAGTGATTTTCAGGGGAAATTAATGGGCCCAAAGAGAAGACAATAGTTGTAAAAGATTATCTTAGGAAACTGAATAGAACCTGCAAGTTACAGAAAGGGGTGGGGCGGACAAAGGTTGTCTTATTATGCAGATAAAGTCTCTTGGGTAATCTTTAGGAGGTGTCCTCAGAAGAAAAGATGAAAAGTTGTCTGGGCGTGGTGACAACTGGTTAATCTTTCCTGATTTTTTTAATGAGATTCCTAGGGAGGGGGGTTAAGACAACTGCATTTCTTTTGGATGAAAGTTTTTTCTATCAGATAAGGAAATTCCAGAGAGAACCCCTCCCTGCAGAGGGTAAGGAAAAGAACCAGAGAAGGTTAGAAACTCCTTGATTTTGAGGCAGCAGTGTAAGTTCTTTCAATTTCTTTTAATTCCAAGTGCTCTGCATGCCAAAGCAAAATACTTTGGAGTATCATTTTCTGAATCCCAACTAGTAAAAGCATGAACTTGAAGCAAGAATTTCAAGTAGGCAAGTTGAGAGTGAGGTTTTGAAAAGATCGCTCATCAGTGTCAAAAGATGAATCATCAGTGGCAAGAGCAGGGCAGGCCTTGTAAGGGATGCCAGACATGGCTCTAGTATCATGGCATTGGCAACAGAGGTAGATAATAATCTTACTAGAGTAGCAGTCTTGAGAAGAAAGACTCTGAGAACCCAGAAATTGAGGTCACAATGGAAGCCACGCACCAGTAGTTGATTACTCTCAGAGTATCAGCATCCTGGATCCCCTTCTAGTTCATTAAGCTTTGACACGTCCCTTTTTGGCCTTATATGTGGATTGCACCTGAATCCAAGGGACACACATCCCAGAGGAGGAGGATGTAGGGCAATAATACACTCAGTGACTACATGAGCACACCTTGGACCCAGCAGCAGGTTGAAGACTGAGGAGGTATTGGGTGTGGCCAACCCAGGATGTCCCCTTTGAAAGGACAGACCGAGAGTGGGAAGCCATTTTTCATCTTGTTCTTAAACCCTGACACAATGATGAGAAAGTAGAAACTATGTTTTTGGAGAGATGCACACTTTAAGTAAAATTAACTTTGCCTTCTTTGTCTTTTCAGGAACAAACTTACTGGTGCCAGGTATTAGAGGTATCTCATAGTGTCAATCAAGCATGCCTAGAGTAAAGGGAATTTACAAGGCCTAAGATATCATACATTGAGTAAGGACTGTAAAAGTCATGAAACTTGTAATTACAAAAGTTATGACCGCTCAGAGGGAGAGCAGGTGGGGGATTTGATCTTCCAGTAAATTGGGCACTATCTACAGGGAAGCCAAGGATCCCCCAAAGCTACCCACTGGGAATGCCTAGGAGATAAGGGAGGTACACCCTCCATTAGCTCTAAGAAATGTCATTTGGGAGGTGCAGGAAAATTAGAATCCTTGTCACGCCCTTCTCTAGAGGCTATGATAATATGGACTGACATTAATGAGTCTCTGAGTCACAGGATCTCCAAGACATCCACAGGTAGTCGACAAGGAAGTCACGGCAGTCACGTGCAACATCTCCAAGAAAGGATTAAAGCCAGGGCTTTGGGGGTCTACGATGCCACACTCACCTAGAGTGTAGGCCCTGTCTGTGGGGGGGGTGAACTTCTCTTAAATAAATCTTTTCTTCTCTCACCTCTTTGCGTTGCAATTCTTTACAATTTACTCGGATCTCTGGGTTCCCAGCGCACACCCCCCGGCTTGCCAGCTCCAGCAGTGCTGTGCCTCCTCTCGCCTCCACCTATCCATCCATTTTCCCTCACCCTATCCGTACCCTAAAACCCCTCCCTTCAGGCCCTGGCCTGGGCATGCAAGTCATGCTGAGGCCATGGGTGAAGTGTTCCCTGTGTCTGCTGACCAGTCTTGCAGTTATGCATAGTGAATGTTCTTGCACACCCTTCCTTGAGGCAGTTGGCTCCAGGGGCTGGTTCAGACCAGAGTGGGCATGATTGGCTCAATGTCATAACCTTTGGTAACCTTTAGTTTATTATAATACTAAAATTACCACCCCTGGAGAGAAATCACAGCCATTTTGTATATATGCAACATATGTATGAGCATATTCTCATATAACACCTGTGCTTTAGAAACCCTAGATTTTCACACTTAACCTGCACTCTGCCCTCAGTAAGATATTATATAACCCATGCGCCTTTTACAATCAGGAGTGGCTTTTTTCCTGTCCAGCTGGCCACTACTGGACCACCTTTCCTGAAAGTTCCTGAATAAATTCCATGTCTTATCTGTCGTCTCCAGGTCATTTCTTCCATCTTTCAGACATAGTGCCTTCTCTTTTGGGGTCTTTGAGCATCTGGCATTGAAGAAGGTGAGGTCTTTTGAGGGTTACACTGCTCATGCTGATCTATAGCTTTCAATCCTTTTTTTAAAAAATTATGTTCCTACACTGCAAGAATTTTTAATTTTCTGCATATTATAATGGTTTGACATCGTAAAAAAAAATAACCTTTTTTGGCTGAGGGCAGGCTGCCCTTTTCTGGGCTAGCCAATTCTTACAGGTGACAAAGGGCCAGGCTGGAGGAATGTCTTTGATATGCAAATTAAGCAATCCAGAGCCATATCACCTATATCTGGCTCATACACCCCAGGAGGCAATATTCCTCTGCCTTAATCATCTCAGGGCCAGGTGCTAGGCAAGTGGAGACCACCCCTATAGTTCAGAGTGCTCTGAAATTACTCCAACAAGCCAATCCTAAACTGGTCATGCTACCCTACCCTGCCCTGACCTTATCCCAGAAACCCTATTAAAGGCCATAGCCCGAGGGCTCCTGTCGCTCTTGTCTTCTGCGTCCTGATTACCCTGATGTCTTTCCTTTGTGGCCCTGTTGTGGCACTCCATACTTTTCTCCCTAGGACCTATTAGTATGATAAACTCCAACACCCCCAAGCCTCTCTCCTCTCCTCTTATGTCTGCACCTAACCAACCATATCATAAAATAATAAAAAAAATCCCACCCCTGGAGAGAAATCACAGTCATTTTGTGTACATGTAACGTATGTATGAGCATTTTCTCATACTATACCTGCGAATTAGAAACCCTAGTTTTTCTACACCTAACCCTGCACTCTGCCCTCTGTAAGATGCTGTATAACTTGTGTGCCCTTATAATCACGAGTGGCTTTTCTCCTGTCCAGCTGACCACTTTTCCTGTAAGTTCCTGAATAAATTCCATGTCTTATTCACACAGTATATAGACAGACCTATTATCTCCTAAAAATCTTCATCTCATACTCCTAAACTGAGAGAATGAATGTACTTCCTGCTTTATGATTTGATGGGGAAGAAAAAATGCATCTGAGATCATATCTGACCACTTCATGCTTTCTTCTCAAGCCCCATTTAATCTAGAACCTTTGGCTCTTTGCACAACAGGATACATTCTTGTTTGACCCGACTTCTCTAGGCACTGCCCCATAGCTCCTCTGAAACATTTCCACATATTATATAGGTATTCAATGTTTGGGGTTTGTGTTGGTCTGAAGCAGTTCAGACATATGAGGCTGCACAATAGATATTTATGCCATATCACTATAAACTTGTTTTATTATCTTTTTATCTTACCACTTAAACTTTAAAATCTCCAGGCACAAGGACTTTGTGCTGCCTAGGTCCAGTGCAGTGCCATTTTGCATCTCAATAAATATTTGCAGCCGGCTCGGTGGCTCAGCCTGTAATCCCGTGCCTTTGGGATGCTGAGGTGAGTGGATTGCCTGAGCCCGCGGGTTCGAGACCCGCCTGGGCAGGCGAGACCTCATCTCTACAATAAATCAAAAAATTAGCCGGGCATGGTAGTGCACCTGTAGTTCCAGCTACTTGGAAGGCTGAGGCGGAAGGATCGCCAGAGCCCAGCAGGTTGAGGCTGCGGTGGCCGGGAGCGGCCACTGCACTCCAGTCTGGGCAACGGAGTGAGACTCCAACTCAAAAAAAAAAAAAAAATTTGCAAATGAGCTCATCTTTGGCATATTTATATTCTCAGCTAAGGAGCTGGAGATACAGATGTAGATATCTTGATAAGAAACTCTGGAATCTTTCAAAGGCATGGACTTTGCTAATAGATGAGTAGAATTTCATAAAAGGGGTTATCCCTTTAATATATGCTAAGAATAAATGATATACACACATAAAATCTTTGGCTTTGAAATGTAGCATTTAGAAATAGGTTCTTACAGAGTTCCTTGAAAAACAGCTTTACAGTCAAACAAAGTCCAGTATGAGAACCATTTCTCTCTCTCTTCTTTTTTTAAACAAAATGTCATTCTTTAGCACAGTAATCCCAAAACAGTAATTTATGATATAGTAAACACTAATTGCTTGAAAGCTCAGATTCTTCACTTTTAATAACCATTATATTTTCCTGTTTGTTTCATCTGGCTCAGATTTTCATGAATTTTCTTTTGGCCCCTCTCATATGATTTCACATGTCTCCTTCCCTTCCATTCTTGTTCCTCATATCTCCTGCCTCTATAAACTGTCTACTAAAAACACCCAAATTCTCAATTTATGTGTATCTAGTTGCAAGATATTTTTGTTAATACCTGTGAGGACTGTTTAGACTAGCTGATATTAATTCAGTCCAGATATTAAATTAAAAGAAACTAAAAATTTTACTATCTATATTTACTCACCAAACCCTGTCATAGTTAAACAATGTATACTTATGGGCCAAGTTCCTGATACTTCTTTCTTTGCCTTGAATAAAATGGGGAAAAAAAAAAAAAGACTTGAAATATCTTTGATAATCAGACACAGAAGGAATAAGTATAAAAGTGGATAAAGAAAATATACTAAAAACTTAATAGCATATGCACTAATAGCATGAAAGCTCAGATTCTTCACTTTTAATAGCCATTATATTTTCCTGTTTGTTTCATCTGGCTCAGATTTTCATGAATTTTCTTTTGGCCCCTCTCACATTATTTCGCATGTCTCCTTCCCTCCCATTCTTGTTCCCCAAACTGTTTAATGTTATCAAAAGTTATGTGCATATGTGTAAGTAGTATCATAGAAGTATAAAAAGAACACAATTGAAATATCTTAGATATAATGAGAGATGTTTAAGAATAAATAATTTGTTGCAAATAAATATTTAGTCCTCAAAATATTTTCCCTAATCAGCTTCAGGTGAACAGCACTGTGCTAGGGCCTATAAAAGATACTCAAGAGTAAAATTTGGGTTCTGCCCTAAAGAAGCTGACAATTCAGTTGGAGGGAAAAAAAAAAGACAAACAGAACAAAAACTGAGTTAGAAAAATCTATCGCACAGTGAATGCCTTTTGATCCAGATATGCTACTTCTCAGATATTAGCTTAAATCAACAATCATAGATATAATGAGTTTATAGAATAATTCTTGGCATTCTCAACCTTAGAAAAATACTGAAATAACTAATTTTGAAGTGGTCACATAAAGTAGAATGCCATGCAGCCATTAAAGTCATGTAGAAAAGACTAATGATGTGGGAAATGTTCACAGTATATTGTGGGAAAATCAGGATTAAAAAAAATTTTTTTTAAATGTATACAAAAGGTCACTTGCATTAAACCTACAGTTAACATCACAATCAGTGGTGAATAGCAGAAACAAGACAGGGATATCTCCTCTTGTCACTAATATTCAACATGGTACTAGAGGTCGTAGCCAGGGTAATTAGGCAAGAAAATTAAATAAAAGGCATTCAGATAGAAAAGGAAAAATAATATATTTTCAGATGACAATGTCGTATATGGAAAATTCTCTAGGAATTTACTAAAAAACTATGAGAACTAGTCAATGAATTCATCAAGAATGGAAAATACTGGATGGGCTTGGTGGCTCAGCCTGTAATCCCAGCACTTTGAGAGGCCAAGGCGAGTGGATTGCCTGAGCCTGCAGGTTCAAGATCCACCCGGGCAACTTGGTGAGACCTCGTCTCTACAATAAATCAAAAATTAGCTGGGCAGGGTAGTGCATGCCTGTAGTTCCAGCTACTTGGAAGGCTGAGGCAGAAGGATCGCTGAAGCCCAGCAGGTTGAGGCTGTGGTGGCCTAGAGCATGCCACTGCACTCCAGTCTGGGCGACAGAGTGAGACTTCAACTCAATAAAAAAAAAAAGAATGGAAAATACCGCATCAAAATATGAATACTAATTGTATTTCTATAAAGCAGCAATGAAAAAATAAAAACTAAAATCAAGAAAATAATTTCTTTTAAAGTAGTATCAAAAACACAAATAAATTCAACAAAAGAAGTGAAAAACTAATACAGTACAAACTAAAGACCTAAATCAACAAAAAAGCATTTTATGCTCTTGGCTCAGAATATTTAGGAGGGGGGACCCCAAAAACATGGAATGTATTTATAAAAACTTGTGTATTTATCCTTACATGTTCCAACTTCAGTCATCTTCAAAGCACTCTTCATTTAATGCAATACACCTATTGAGACACTCTCCATTGCTCAAGACAGTTTTTGAATGTATCAATTTTGATGCCTTTTAGTGAATCTGTCATTTTTTGTTTCACCTCTTCCACATCAAAAACATTTTCCTTTGAGGACTTTTATCATCTAGAGAAACAACAAAAAATGTACTTGGGGTGAGATCAGGTGAATAAGGAGGGTGGGACACGGGGTCATGCCATTTTTGATTAAAAACTGCTGAACACTCAGCATGGTGTGGGCAGGTGCACTTGTAAATCACCCATCATGAAATGGGCAAACATTTTGAATGAATCTCCAAAAAATACACTGAAACTGAATGCAGCCTCTCACAACAACCCTAGCTGGTACACTGCTGCCAGTGGGTTCCTAAAACACTTACCTAGTGGGGAAAACCTATACTGCAAAAAGCCTACCCTCCAAAAAAATAATTCCTATTTTTGGGGGGTCTCCCCTTGTAATGCTGTTATAATGGCAATATTCCCAAAACTAATCTACAGAGTCAATGCAATACCTATCAAAATACCAGCAAGCTTCTCTGCAGAAATGGACAAGCTAACTCTAAAATACATATGAAAAGACAATGGATTCAGAATGACCACAATACTCTTGAAAAAGATGAACAGAATTGGAGGACTCATACTTCCCAATTATAAAATTTATAAAACTATGGTAATCAAGACAGTGTGGTACTGGTGTAGCATAGACACACAGACAAAGGGAGTACAATTAAGAATTCTGGAATAAATCCTTATATTTATGGTCAATTGATTTTCAGCAAAGGTGGCAAAGGTTGGACTCCTACCTCACACTATATACAAAAATTAACTAAAAGTGGATCAAAAACCTAATCTTAGAGCCTAAATGGTAAAACTCTTAGAAATCATAGGTATAAATCCTTATGACCCCAGATTAGACAAAAATTTTATAGATAGCTATGATACCAAAAGCACAAGCAATAAAAATACATACATTGGACATTTACCATTTTGCTTTTTATGTTGTTCTGTTTTTTGTTTCTCTGTTTTCTTTTTCTTTACTTTCTGCATATTTTTTGACAGGTTTTAGAATTCTATTTTTGGTTTTGACTGTACTGAGCAGAAAGAATAGAAAAAATATACCTACTGCATTTCCCAGAAGCAGAAATTCTATATATAGATTTTATTGAAACATCTCTTAAAAGTACCTGAGTTTTTTTTTCTTAATGTCTGAAGTTCTACTGGAAGCCAGAAATTCTTCCTTCCTTTGGCTACTACTGCATATTTTTGTACTCAACTTTGGGTAGAAGGTCTCGTCTCACTTTGAATGATCTAAAAGCAATCCACATATTCCCCCATGTGTCTTAGAGCTATGGTTTTCTGTCACACCAGAAAAATGTGTCAAATTCCTATAGATAACAGAAACTGTTATCACAGTGATTCGTAAGTATATGTTTGTAAACTACATGCTGCAAATGAGTCTCTGTATAGTTGAACAAAGCTTCCTGACTAGTTATAGTCAAATCCTAGGAAGTCAGCATTGCTCTTGATTAAGATATACTATTAAGTCACCTCTCCTGGGAGAACCTGGTGCCCCATGTCTATTATCATGAGGTCCTGCCCATCCACTTCCTATGGGCATTACCTTGGGTCAGGTTATACTGAAGGACCTAAAGCAGAAGTTTGAATTTGGAAAGAAGAGGAGCAGGGCTAGTGATGGCTTCACAATGGGCCAGTTGAGACTAGACTTGGTCCAAAAGCATCTAACCTTGGTGAAGATTCCCAGGCCCGGAGATCTGCATCCCTGGACTTTAAAGGATTGTGACCTTCTTAATAGTAACCAGAATGAAGCCCACATCCAGAAAAGCCAAGTTGGCTAAAGATCCCCTACATGACACTTATAATAGGGAAGGAGTCCCAATGATAATTCAGAAGGAATTTGCCAGCATCGATGTGGCATTGAAAATTGGGGTCAAATTCAATTTAAAGGAAATAAAACAATATACGTCTTGCCCACTTAGCTTTGTAAAATACAATTTAAATCCCTTATAATCATTATAAAAATTATTTTTACCTAATTCTGGCAAGGGAACAGGATCTCTTGGTCCCAGAACCATAATTCTTATCTCTTCTTTTTAGTCACTTTAATTTGTTAATTCTAAATCAGAGAGTCATCTTTGATAACTGCATGCTTCGTTTTTCAAAAAAAAAAAATCTAAAATAAGTTTTTCTCATAAACCTAGCATTATACACTGGAACTACACTAGCCCGGGACCAGTATTCAAAAGAGATTTATCAAAGGAACATGAGATTCATGTGATGTTTCCTTCACCTTGTAATGGAATGTCATCTGTGACTTTAAAGGTAAAAATTCCTCCTTTTATACTTTCTAATCCCTATGGAGCCTAGGAAATACAGACATTTCCTATACAAAGTAAATCTACTTTCACAGTTTTAGAAAAATAGTGGACATTTTTGGTGCTACCTAAGATTTCTGGTGTATTGTGCATTCTTCCTAAGGTTACATTTCCCATTGCCTTTTGCAGGGTCCTCCTGAGATCTCCATCCTCCTCTTCCATTAAAGTGCTTTTTAAGGTAGTTTTTGCTCTAATTTTGTCCAATTTTTTCTGTTTTTAATTTAGAAAATTGTTGGGTGCTCAATAGATACCATAGCTGTAAATATATTCTTGACCATCAGATCTTTATCTCCAGGCTAAGTATGTCTCCTTGATGTCAGACCAATATAATCTCTCCTTCTACAGATGGGACTCTTCTCTAGGATGCATACATCAGAAGTCAGCATGTTCTAAAACAGTAATTCTCAAAGTGGGACAGCAGCATAAGCATCATCTGGGGACTTGTTAGAAATTCAAATCTTGGAGCTCCACCTCAGACCTCGAAAGTCATCAATTTGTTTATTAACAAGTTCTCCATGTGATTCTGATGGCACTAACACTTGAGAGTAACTGTTCTAAAGCAATGGTTCTCAAAATGGGACTGCACATTAGAATCACCTAGAGGGTGTGTGCATGTGCGTGCTATGAATGGAATGTTTGTGTCCATTCCACCAATTATATGTTGGAGCCTTAACCACCAAAGTGATGGCATTTGGAGGTGGAATCTTTGGGAGGTAATTAGGTTTAGATGAGGTTGTGAGGGTAGGGTCCCTCATGATGGGATAAGAGTCCTCATAAGAAGAGAAAGCGAGACCAGAACTCTTTCTCTGCCATGCGACCACCCAGAGAGAAGGCAGTTATCTTTTTTTTTTTTTTTGAGTTGGAGTCTCACTCTGTTGCCCAGACTGGAGTGCAGTGGCCGCTCCTGGCCACCGCAGCCTCGACCTGCTGGGCTCCGGCCATCCTTCTGCCTCAGCCTTCCAGTTAGCTGGAACTACAGGCGCGTGCTACCACGCCCGGCTAATTTTTTGATTTATTGTACAGATGAGGTCTCGCCTGCCCAGGCGGGTCTCGAACCCGCGGGCTCAGGCAATCCACTCACCTCAGCCTCCCAAAGGCGCAGGATTACAGGCAGAGCCACCGAGCCCGGCTGAGAAGGCAGTTATCTACCAGCCAGGAGGCAGGGCATCACCAGGAACCTGATTGGGGGCACCTTGATCTTGGACTTCCTAGCCTTCTGAACTGTGAGAAATAATGTTTGTTTAAACCACCCAATCTATGGCATTTTGTTACAGCAGCCTGAGCAAACTAACACACTGTGTGCCCACACATATACAAACAAGTGCGTATGGGCATATATGCATACACATATGTATCAATCCTTGGTTTGTCTTCAGAGAGCCTGATTTAATCTGCACTGCACAACACTTCTATTCCTGGTACTTGGAATGCTTGGAGTCAAGTCTCAGAGCTTCTAGGTTTTCTTAGTCTAAGGAACAGTTCTATATTCTTTGACACAGACTTTTACTGTCACCCAGAGCAGTACGTCACTGTTCACCTCTCCTCCTCATCCCTCGCTTTTTTTATTTTTGAAGGAAGAGTAGCTGGGATAAAAAGAACTGGATTTTGAAACCAGTTCTTTACTTGCACATATCCCGGCTCTACCACTTCCTTAGTCTCAGTGGCTCAACCAAGAAAAGAAAGAAAGAAAAAAAAGACAAAAAAGGGGTAATACTCACTTCCTGGATAGGGCTAGGATTAAATTTATTTATTTATTTAAATTTATTTATTTATTTATTTATTTTCGAGTCTGAGTCTCATTCTGTGCCCAGGCTGGAGTGCAATGGCACAATCATGGCCACCACAGCCTCAACCTGCTGGGCTCAGGCGATCCTTCTGCCTCAGCCTTTCAAGTAGGTGGAGCTACAGGTGTGTGCCACCAAATTCAGCTAATTTTTCTGGATTTATTATAGAGATGAGGTCTCACCAAGTTGCCCAGGTTGGTCTCAAACCCCTGGGCTCAGGCAAACCTCTCACCTCGACCTCCCAAAATCCTGGTATTATAGGCATGAGCCACTGCGCCCGGCCAGGATTAATCTAAATTATACACAAAACTCTCACATGGCTCATAAACTAAGCACATGCTAGTTATCTTTTAAAATAAATAGGCTTGAGACGAGCTCGGTGGCTCAGCCTATAATCCCGCGCCTTTGGGAGGCTGAGGTCAGTGGATTGCCTGAGCCCGCGGGTTCGAGATCCGCCTGGGCAACTTGACGAGACCTCATCTCTACAATATATTAAAAAAACTAGCCAGGTGTGGTAGCGCGCGCCTATAGTTCCAGCTACTTGGAAGGCTGAGGCGGAAGGATCGCCGGAGCCCAGCAGGCGAGGCTGCGGTGGCCCGGAGCGGCCACTGCACTCCAATCTGGGTGACAGAGTGAGACTCCAACTCAAAAAAAATAAAAATTAAATAAAATTAAATAAATAGGCATTTCTCTCAAAGATCATGTTACAAATTTAGAGATTTCCCTAAACTTGATAACAACAACATAAAATAGGGTGCATTTGTGTAATTTCCGACATGTGTACATTGAAGTAATAGAACACAGAGCATTTTTTTTCTTTTAAGCTCTCCTCAATGACACAACATGAAGAATATATACATATTCACTAATGCATCAGTGTATCAGCTAGCCTTGTGACAGGTTGCATTAACCTACAGTGATTTTTTTTTTGAGATTCTTTCAACATGTGTGTGTGCTCGTTTCATGATGGGTGATTTATGAGCACACCGGCCCACATGACACTGAGTGTTCAGCAGTTTTTTGCCAAAAATGGCATAACTCCTGTGCCCCATCCTCCCTATGCACCTGATCTCTCCCGGAGTGACTTTTGGTTTGTTTCCCCAGATGAAAAAGGACTTAAAGGGAAACGTTTTGCCCATGTGGAAGAGGTGGAAAAAAAACTGGCAGAAGCACTAAAAGACACAAAAATTGACAAGTTCAAAAACTGTTCTGAGCAGTGGAAAAAGCATCTTGATAGATGTATTGCATCAAAGAGTACTTTAAGGTGACTGAAGTTTAAACATGTAAGAATAAATACACATTTTTTTATAAATAAATTCTGGGCTTTTTTGCCCCCTCCCCCCATATGTGTCCCTATATGGATGCACACAATATTTTTTTTGCATTTGTATGTATAGACTAAATGTTTTGATCTGATCTGTTCACACAAAATGAGAAGGATGGAAAGGTAACATCTTCAACCACTCTTGCCTATACACATTGGTCATAGGCTATTTTTGCTAGTTTTTAAGTATTTAGCCTTTATTTTTTCCTACCAACAGTTTTCTATGCTGTATTTTTTTTTTAATGTATTTGATGGCTAGATAAGTGTGTGCCCCAAAGTACTGCAAATTGTCTGCTTCCTGCCTGATCTATTCTGCTGATCATTCCCCCAGCAATGCTTTTCTAGCTTGGTAACAGCAGTTCCTTCCTGTAACAGAAGTTGAATCCAATTTTTGGTTTTTCTAATATTGGCAGAACCCACCTCATTACCCATCATCACCAGTTAATCAGAGCCGCCTTGTCAGAATTCTGAGTTTCAGCATCACAGGCCCCTTCCAGGTTGTAAAATTTATAATTCCTACCCTCTGTTCCCCAAACCTAACATGCTGGTTGCTTCCTGCAATTGCTACCCCCACAACACCTTCCTGTTCTCTCTTTTTTTTTTAATTTTTTGCTTTTTTTTTTGCATAAGTAATAACTGTAGACATATTTAATAGTTCTGTAAGTTAAATAATTTCTCTTAAAAAAAAAAAAACAACAAAAAACTGATGTGCCATGCCTGTAGTTCCAGCTACTTGGAAGGCTGAGGCAGAAGGATGGCCTGAGCCCAGCAGGTTGAAGCTGCAGTGGCCGTGGGTGACAGAGTAAGACTTCAACTCAAAAAACAAAAGAAAACAACCAATGTGCTTTTTGTTTTTGATGAACTCCGACTGGTAAAATGTACTGATATTAAGACACAGATGACCATCAAATCTAGTACTTGAGGGTTACTTTGGTCATCTCTTGGACTTGCCTAAATGTTGAGTTATTTGCCAATGGGAAATGGATTAATCAGGTCCTGGCTTATGGTTAATTAAAGTATCACTTGGGATTGGCTGTGGCGACATGCTGACTGAAACCAGTCCTTGGTAGACCAAGTAGCTGCCACCTTTCAATACTATGGTAGTAAAAGTTGACATAGATTTTCTAAGTACACTGGATACTTATAGAGAGAAAATGAGGAATGCTGTGAATAGATTTAAAGGTGTTAGACTAAGCAGGCTACAACAGAATTCAGAAGAGGGTCAAATGTATTGATCTCAAAGCACTTATGAGTGTTTCTCTATTTAATGTGTTACAGAAGTGGTCCTAACAGTTTACTTTGGTTGAGTGACACTGGGACATTTTGATAATCTACACTTAATGAGAGTAAGATGCCTGAACATTCTGGCAAAATGTGGAAGGGCAGACCTAAAAGGCTTAGGAAGAAAAGAATGATGGAGCAGATATATCATATATGGCCTGCACACCCAGCCCTACACTACCTTCAATCCCCACTACATTCACTGAAAGAGCTCAAAGGACACTACGTTTACATTGGTAAGGAAAAACACAGAATCTTGAAAATGTTGTCTGTTGCTAACCTCTGCAAGCCAGGCATAAAAGTGGGAGATGTTGCCATGAAGAGGGGCTTCTTGATTTTCGGTTGGAGCCTATAGTTGCAGAGGCCAAGTGGTATATCAGAATGTAACTGACAAAGACAATGTAAATGCATTTACCATAATGGGCAGAAAGAATAAACTGGTAATCAGTAAGATAGCTTTACTGCAGTAGAATATCACCTGCAGATATCTTTAGCAGTGGCAAATGGCTACAATATCTCTAGGAATAAAATGCATAGACAGTTTTCTAAAATGTTACTTGATCTATAAACTAAGAAAAATTTCAGGTCTGGTAGAAATTAAACAGAAGCTGACACAACATATTGTCATAGCCTTTCACCCAGTTTTCATACATAAGCCTAAAACCCCTTAATTGAAGGGGAGAGGTTAGATTCATTTGAGGGTAAAGCCTGAAACACTGTCACACATATATACTATAAGCCTTCTTTCTAGCCTTTCCAAGGAGAACTGTAGTCTTTTGGTTAGCATGACTGTGCTATGGGGGGAAAAAGAAATATCCACACCTTCTGGGAACTACTAGGCATTGTCTTTGAATTGGCTCTGACTTCAAGGAACCCTAAGTGCCACTTGGTCCAGCAGTCATATTGGAGTTTAGAATTGTCATGTCATAAATGGAGTTAACAGAGGTATGCTACAGAAAGACGCATGGTGGAGATATACATTTGGAGTCATTAGCCTGGGCACAGTGGCCTGCTACATCTGTCATCCCAGCACTTTGGGAGGTCAAGGTAGGAGGATTACTTGAGGCCAGGATTTTGAGACTGACCTGGGCAACATAGCAAAACTCTGTATCTACAAAAAAAAAAAATTTTTTTTAATTAGCCAGGGATAATAGTCCTAGCTACTCTGGAGACTGAGGCAGGAGGATTGCTTGAGCATAGGAGGTCAAGGTTACAGTGAGCTGTGATCGCGCCACTGCACTCCAGCCTGGGTGACAGTTAAACCCTGCCTCTAAGAAGAAGAAGAAGGAAAAAAAGAAAATAGAAAAAAATCTAGAGTCATCAGAATAGTATTTAGAGCCACGATACTGCATGGCATGACCAAAAACTGATATATAGACAGAAAAGAAGACTAAGAATTATGCAATGGGACACTTCAAATCTTAGGTATTAATAATATGAGAAGAAACTAGCAAAAGAGATTGAGAGACAGTGGCCAGAAATATAGTAGGAGTGTGAGATGAGGGTGACATCCTGGAAATCATGGAAAGAAAAATGTTTCCAGGAGAGAATAAGCAACTGTGTCAAGTGCTCCTGATTGGGCAAATAAGAAAAGGGCCAAGAAACAACTGGATTTTAGCCATGTAGTGAACAGGAGAAAAGACAATGCAGACTAGTGGCTGGTAAAGAAGCCTGACTAGAGTGGGTTAGAAAAAATAAGTGGATTGGAAACAGCAGTACAGTACCAACTTTTTTTAAAGGGTTTTACTGTAGAGGAAAAGAGAAATAAGGCAGCAGCTAGAAATGGCCTTCTCGACCATTCGTTGTTATTGTTGTAAGACAAGAGATAATAGCATGTTTTATGCCGATGGAAATGTTTCAACAACATGAAAGGATATGATTATGCAAACAGAGGAGAATTTTTGGACACTGTTTTTGAGTAGGAGAAAGGAATACAATTTAATTCACAAATAAAGAAGTTAAACTCAGCTTGGGTCACAGAGAGTTTTCTCTTCAGAAGGCAGAAAATATTAGTACAGATTCAAGACATGCCCAATAGAAAAAATCTAAAATAAAAAAGTTGGTTCCTTGAAACGACACTGATAAAACCTGGCAAGGTTTATCAAGGCATAGAAGGAGAACCCATTCATAAGCACAATTAGGAATAAAGTAGGAGACAGCAATTAAAAAAACAAAAACAAAAACAGTGGCCGAGATTTCTAAGATAATAAAAGAATATTACAACCAACTTTCTCTTAACATTTTTTTTTTTTTTTTGAGTTGGAGTCTCACTCTGTCACCCATCCTGGAGTACAGTGGCACACTCCCAGCCACCGCAGCCTGGGCCTGCTGGGCTCCAGCTGTCCTTCCGCCTCAGCCTTCCAAGTAGCTGGAACTACAGCCGCGCTCTACCACGTCCAGCTAATTCCCAACATTTTTTTTTTTTGAGTTAGAGTCTCACTCTGTCGCCCAGACTGGAGCGCAGTTGCTGCTCCCAGCCACCGCAGTCTCGGCCTGCTGGGCTCCGGCGATCCTTCCGCCTCAACCTTCTGAGTAGCTGGAAATACAGGCGCGCGCTACCACGCCCGGCTAGTTTTTTGATTTATGGTAGAGATGAGGGCTCGCCAGTTGCCCAGGCGGGCCTCGAACCCGCGGGCTCAGGCAATCCACTCACCTCAGCCTCCCAAAGGCGCAGGATTAGAGGCTGAGCTACCGAGCCCAGCTCATTTTTTTAAATTATAAAGATGTGGGGTACAATTCAGGGTTAGGTATACAAACATCGATTATGCAGGTAGCCTTGTTGATGAGATATGCCTCTCCCTCCCCTAGCAGTTTCCCTCAACTGCCAATCCCACCCCCACTCCCCTGACAGTTTCCCACTACTGCCAATCCCTTTCTTATAGCATTATAATTGTTCAAGGTCTGTTTATGAGTGAGAACATAAGGTGCTCTATTCTTTGTTTTTGTGACAGATCACTGAGTATGATCGACTCCAAATCCATCCAAGTTGCTGTGAAGTCCATATATTTGTCCTTCTTTATAAATGCATAATATTCCATTGTGTATATGTACATTTTCTTTATCCAGTCCAGCTCCGATGGGCAACCCCAACATATTTTTAAATGAATTGTAAAAAAAATGTAACAGCAAAATTGACTAATGGAGAAACAGAAAATTCATTATAACTATTTTTAAAAATTGAATATGTATTTTAAAATCTTGCCATGAAGTAAGCTTATACTTAATGATGAAGCAATTAAATCATTCCCTTCTAGATTAGAAATAAGTGTAAGAACAAAATAAGCTATCACATTTCGTTGTACTGGTGAACCTAGTCAAAGCAGTAAGGCAAAAGAAAGAAAAAAAATTATAAAAATCTTGAAGTAGAAATTCAGTATTCTCAGAGGATATTACTACCTACATGGATAACCTAAAAGAAATCAACAGACTCCAAAACAAATAAGTGGTTACTATATTTGAAAGCAATACATAAAAATAAATGTAGTTTTGTAAAGAATCAACAGTTAGAAATATTAATTTTTAAGCTTTTCCAATAGTAATAAAATTATATTTAGGAAAGTACAAGACTTTTACGGAGAAATTATAAAATACTTGAAAGACGTTAAAGACCTAAATAAGTTAAAGACCTAAATAACAATGAACCTATATTCACGGTTCAGAAGATTCCATAGTATAAAAACATCTTTTCCTCCCAAATCAATGTACAGTTTTAGTAAAATTCATCAAAATTTCAACAGGTTCATATGTATATTTGGGGTGGGGAGTAGTTGTGTAGTCATGCAGGTATAAGTGAAACCTGATAGCTAATTCTAACATCAATATAGAAGTGCAAGGTTACAATATTAAAAATACTCAAAGAAAGCAAATTGACAATAGATAGTAAGGAAAAAATAAAAAAAGTTACAACTTTGAAAAAGAATCTTCTAAAGTATCCCGTGAGATTTTTTTAAAGACAGCTTTATTGAGGTATAATTGAAGTACAATAGATGCCACATATTTTGAAGTGTACAATTTGTTAAGTTCTGTCATAAGTATATACGTATGAAACCATCACCTTCCAAAAATCTCTTTGTACTTCTTAGTATTGTTCCCCCACCCCAAATCCCGGCAACTGCATGATCTACTTTGCATCATTACAGATTAATTTTCCAAGTTCTAGAATTTTAGATTAATGGAATTGTACAGAACGTACTCTTTTTGTCTGACTTCTTTCATTGAACATAAGTGTTTTAAAACTTACCCATATCATAGTAGGTATCAATAGTACTTTCTTTATTGTTGCTAAGTGAGATTTAAAATGGTGACCGCCTCAAAACAGTGTAAGCAAAGACCAGGTGGATGACCTCATATTTTGGAAATTCTCAAACCAATGGACTTTTATTAATTTTCTTATGTTGGTCCTGATTTTGCTGCCCCACTTAGAAAGCTGTGGTTTTAATGAACCAAATTCTTCTCGAAAAACCTGTTGCTGAAAACCTTCTTTCCTTTTCACAGACTTTACTATTTAGCTGACTAGAGTATAACGTTACAAAGTTGTAGCTAAGAATGTAGTTTTCCTATGGGCCTTTTAGGTCTTACTTTATTCTATTTTTATAAAGTATATCCTTGTGTTCCAGGTAGCTGATACGAGCTGCTGAGGGCAATTAAGAGTTTGTGTATAGGTCAGCTCTTGGTCAAGCTACTAGAAGAAAAGTAGTCCAAAGGCAAGTTGACTGATTATCAGGAGAGACAACAAAAGTAGCAAAACTTTTAATATACATTTAATTTACTTCTATGCAATAATGAGAGTAACCTCTACATGAATATTTTCTTTGTGTTCAGCATTGTTATCTGGATTTACAAGTATTGTCTCATTTAACCCTTAAATCCAAAGGACACTGATGCTATTAGTTATTTTATACAGAGGAAACTGAGGCATGGAGATAGTAAGTTCACAGAATAAATTAAATGGCATCTCAGAGAGAGCCTAGAGACAAATGGACTCTGGAGACATAGATAACTTGGTGTGAATTCCAGCCTCACAACTTAGTGGTACCCAAGTTCTTTTGCTGGTTAAATAGACATCTCTAAAACAAATTCCATAAAATAACAGTACCAGCTCAGTTGTATGGCTTAGATGCATGCAAAATGATTAGCACAAAGTAATAAATGGTAGCTATAATAATAATTCTCATTATAATTACTATGACCAAGCAGTAATACTTTCAATCATTATTACCCTGACCCAATTGCTGAAAAGTAAAACCTAATAATCAAATGTGAAGTTACACCACTTCTAAGTATTAGACATTTAAAAAGCATGGAAGATTAATATTAATTAAAATGCACTCTGATTTTCCACTAGAAGTATTGATTTACACTCTATTACTAAGTGTGTTTCCTGACAACATATTAAGACAACTTCTAATTTTCTTTAAAACACATCCAAAGAGAAACACACCTACTATTTGAATTAAGTGACAAATGTGTTCACCACATGGGTATTATCTGAAAGTTAGCAATTGGACTCCTTGGTCAACAATCCCCTGCTTTACTTCACTTAGCTTGGCCAACTCCCATTTCTTTTATTTTCCTCAGCACATAACGTGATAAATGTTCCCACTGCAACATGCTTCACAGGGTAACTGTGAGGTTGCCAAGGCACACACACACAAAGTCTCACCAGGCAGTGATGAAAGGGAGAATAATATCACAAGGCTGCCTACGGCATGCTGCAATTCTTTATGGTTAGGAAAAGCTTGAAGACATGCTCCTAAATACACAGTTAACCCCATGGTAATTTTTAGCATAAGTGCTTTCCTCCTCATACATCCTACCATAATCAAAGATTACAGACTCTTATCTTAAAGAAGTTGGGGACCACTGACCAATCACATGCCCTTGCATACTGCACGACAAAATTAGCTTTGCCATTGCATCTCTCTTCACTCTCGTTACAACTCAGGATTAGTGCAATGACCTTTTCTAATTAGATGGCACAAATTCCTATCTGGAGTCTTATTCTGAATTGTCTAGTCATCTGACTGTAAGAAAATACTTCAGGCTGTTAGCACCAGGCAGCTGGGAGAGAAAACCAAGGTAGGAATCCTTGTTCCATAAACCCGTCCTTGGAGCTTTGTGACAGAACAGAACCGAAAAGCTGTCTGGTCTTGTGGGAAAATAAAATTGAACATTTGGCTGATGGCTATTGTAGCCATCGAGTCCTTCTTAAATACCTGCATGGAAGATAATTTTATTAATTTTATTCTCTTTTTGAAAACAAGGATTCATAGTCTGTACTCACCACACTTTTGCATCAGGTTCATTGCTCTAGTCATCAGCATTTAGGATCTATCACATCACTTGCCTATCTCTCCTTCAATAATACTCATTCCGGCACACAAAAGCACAAAAACCTCAGTGCCATTCAGCAATACTGCGATGCGATATTCATTGACTTCTTCCTTTTTCATTCATTGTAAGTATATTCAAATCTGTACTCTCCTTAAATCTCCAGTCTCTCCCACTTGCCAATCTTTGTAAATGAACTTGTCCTTATACTTCATGGAGAAAATTGAAGCCTTCCCAACAGCAATCCTACCATGATCCGTGCATTAACACGTTATGTCCTTCCACAACAAATAGGAGGTCTCTTTATTTGAGTGGACAATCCCTGAACCTTATGAAATTATCCCATCTCATTATTTTATCTTCAACTCTTTTCTTCTGTTAGTAGTCTCTTACTTCAGAATAAGCCACTAGATAGGAATTTGTATCTAATAAAAAAAGGTCATTGCCCTAATTCTGAGCTGGGATGAGAGTGGAGAGAGAGGCGATGGCAAGTCTAATTTTGTCCTGTGACATACAAGACCATGTGACTAGTCAGTGGTCCCCAACTCCTCTAAGATATGAGCCTGTAATATATTATTATGATATGATGTATGGGGAGGAAAGCACTTACACTAAAAATTACCATGGGGTTAAATGGCTACCTTGCCATCAACATTTAAACATTTTTAAGTTTCTCTTCTTTAAAAAAAAAAAATCTCCAACTCTTTTTCTCCAACTACCTGTCTCTATATTTTTTTATTTGTATTACTTCTATTTTGTCCTTATCCTTGTTTTATTAGCTCCTCATAATATTGACTATATCCCAGCACAAATCCCCTGAAACAGCTCTTGTCAATTTCACCAATAACCTCTATGTTATAAAATTCACTTGGTCTAGCTCTGCTTACTTGACTTCTCTATGGTATTTAACACACCCCTTCCTGCTTGAAACAAGCTTTATTCTTGATTCCAAGAAACGACATTCTCCTGGTCTCCTCCCACTGCAGACATTTCTACCTCTTCTCAACTTCCTCAACTCATCCTGTTCTATCTGGCCAGTAAATGATGGCATTTCCCAAAACTTCATTCAAGGTTCTCTTTTCATGTCAAACCATAAACTCTCCCTAGATGATTTCAATTCTTCCACACACTTTATTTGCCAGTAATATGTTTATGAACCCAAATTAACTTTGCTGCTAGTCCTCTGTGAGGTCTGTAAGTATACTTTCAACTACACATTCATGCTAATTTACATATTACAAAGGCACCATAAATCTGACATGCCAAACCAACCTCATTCTACTCCCCCAAATGTGGGTCTTCTAAGTGTTCTCTATCTAAAAGCATTCCTACATATCCCTTGTTCACACAAGAAACTGGAGATTATTCTTGACACTTTCTTCTCCCTCAACTGCCACATTCACTTGACCATTACGTTCTCTCTAATAGCAAGAATCCTATTTTTCTCTAGTCTTTTTGCCTAAAAGGAATTCTGTCTCTAGGAGAAAATAAATGTTGAAATACCACTTCTAGTTCTCATGCCATCCCTCCTCTTCCTACCCTCCTCTTTTTCCTCCTTGGGGAAGAAAAAATGAATTATCTTTTTGGGAAGTTTAGAAGGAGCCAGGCCATTCTGTGATCTCTCTCTTTCACTGTTCATGCCCCAACAGTGACTGCATTCTAAAACATGTAGGAATAAACTTAACTGAAGTGCAAAATGTGTACACTGTAAACTATAAAACATTGTTAAAAAATTTAAGGAAGATCTAAATAAAACAAAAGACGCTTCACAGCCATGAATTGAATAATATTGCTAAAACTTGCCCAATTGATCTAGATTTTTTTTTTTTTTTAGAGTTGGAGTCTCACTCTGTTGCCCAGTGTAGAGTACAGCCTCGACCTACTGGGTTTATGTGGTCCTTCCGTCTCAGCCTTCCAAATAGCTGGAACTACAGGTACACGCTACCATGCCTGGCTAATTTTTGTGATTTATTGTAAAGATGAGGTCTCAACAAGTTGCCAGGCTAGTGTCAAAACCCTGGCCTCAGGCAATCCTCTCACCTCGGCCTCCCAAAGTGGCTGAGCCACCAAGTCCAGCCAATCTAGAGATTTACTGAAAACCCTATCAAAATCTAATTTAGCTTCTTGACAGAAATTGACAAACTGACACTAAAACTCATGACAATGCAAGGAGGGCAGAAGAGCCAAAACATTCTTGGGAAAAAAAATCTACAATTTACATTTCTAAAATTGGAAGTTTGAAGACTCACATTTCCCAATTTCAAATTCTGCTGAAAAGCTATGGTAAGACAGTGTGGTATTGGCACAAGGAATGATAAATAGATCAGTAGAATAGAACTAAGAATTAAGAAGTAAAACCTTACGTTTATGGTCAAGTGATTTCCAACAAAGGCGCCAAGACAATTCAGTGGAGAAAACAGTCCTAACAAATGGTGCTGGGACAACTGGATATCCACATGCAAAAGACTGAAGTTGAATCCCCATCTCACATCACATATAAAAATTAAACTAAAGTAGATCAGAGACCTAAGTGTAAAAGGTTTAAAATATGTAAAAGTAACCTAGAAATGGGTTTCAAAAAAACTTAAAAAAAAAAAATCATAGGAGTAAACCTCTGTGACCTTGGATTAGACAATGATTTATTAACCATTACTCAAAAATCATAAGAAATTATTTAAGTTTGTCAAAATTTAAAACTTTCATGCTTCAGAAGACCCTATCAAGAAATAAAAAAGACAAGTGAGAGAATAAAAGAACATATTTTGCAAATCACATATATAAGGAACTTTAAGCTAGAATATATAGAGAACCTTTATAACTCAACAAGATAAATAACTCAATTTTAAAATGAGTTAAGGATCTGAACAGCTCTTTAAATAAAGTACTCAAACAGCCAATATGAACATGAAAAAAAATGTTCTACCTTATTAGTCAACATGGAAATGCAAAGCAAAATCACAATGAGATACCACCACTTCACACCCACTAAAAGGAACATAATAAAAATGAGAGCAAAGTGTTGGTGAAGATGTGGAGAAATTAAAGCCCTTACACATCACTGGTGGAAATGCAAAATATTACAGCCACTGGTAGTGTCTCAAAATGTTAGAACAGGCAAATCTATAGTAACAAAATTAAAGCATGTGTGATTATGCTAAATTCCACTTAATTTTTCATTTTAAACAAATAACTCACATGGTATGTTTCTATCCATCTTCAAAGCCAGCAAAGTAATACCTTTCTGACTCTTCAACAATAGACACATTTCTTTCTCTAGCCCAGTCAAAAAGGTTTTCTTTTCATAAGAACTCATGTGATGAGATTGAGCCCACCTAGATAATTCAGGATACTGTCTTCATCTCAAAGTCCATAACCTTAATCACATCTGCAAAGTTTCTTTTAACCAGGAAAGGTAATGTATTCACAGGATCCAGAGTTAAGTTGTGGACCTCTTTTGAAGTCCATTATTTTGCCTATCACAATGTGGAAATTATATCACAGTATTATGTCTTTATTTTAAAAAATAAAAAGAATGGGATAGGGAACAATGGCTCATGCCTGTAATCCCAGCATTTTGGTAGGCAGAGGCGGGAGGATCACTTAAACCCAGGAGTTTGAGACCAGCCTGGGCAACATCAAGAGACTTCATCTCTATAAAATTAAAAAAAAAAAAATTAGCTGGGTGTGGTGGTGCATGCCTGTAGTCCCAGCTATTCAGGAGTCTGAAGCAAAAGGACCGCCTGAGCCAAATGTAAGAAGGAACACAGAAAACAAAGAAAGAAGTGTAAGGGAAGTGCAGGAATAGCTCTAACCTTGAGGCAGGCATTACTCCTTTCCTGAAAACTTTCTCCACAGACATTACACAATTGATTGTACCCTTATCCGCTACACCTGCATAACCAGCTACATCTGCTTCTGTAAACTTGCTTGCTTGCCCACGCCTCCAGAATGTTGTGATAAGAGCCCTGGGAAGTCCCAAGTTCTATCTTTAGACCCCCCAGGATGTAAAACTAACTACATAAGACAGCCCTGTGTTGCAGCTCTGAGTGCTTGTTGGGAACTAGTTCCCTGCAAGTGGCTGCTGGCCAGCAAGAGCCTTGACTAATAAACCTCTCCTTTGCTAATTTGAATTGGTGGGCTGTCATTTAATTGCTCGGACCCTACTTCATCTGGGGGTTTGTCCAGGATAACTGAGTGCTTAAATTACACCGTTTTAACTGATGGGTCTTGTGGGGCTGTGTCCCTGTGAACTCTCTGCGTTCGATTGGGCCTGTATCTCTGGCAGACTCACAATGCCCCTGGAAGCCCTCAGAGAGGTAAGTTAGGTTCCTGATTTCTGTTTTGAGTGCACTCCAGTAGAGACCCTCAGGAAAGCTGGACGCAGTGCTAATTTTGGGGTCCGAGGTCCAGGTGAGACATCACCAGGACCTCCTGTTTTGCCCATGGGCAGTTAAGTCTCTTTATTCAGTCCTTGTCCTTGTCTTTTCATGTTTGGTGTTTGTCACTGTTGTGTCTGTCATTGCTATCGATATCATGAGACAACAATATTCTCAGCCTGACACGCCTTTGCAACTGGTCTTGTGCCACTTTAAGAATTACCAGAAGCCGGGCTCGGTGGCTCAGCCTGTAATCCCGCACCTTTGGGAGGCTGAGGTGAGTGAATTGCCTGAGCCCGTGGGTTCAAGACCCACCTGGGCAGCAAGATCTCATCTCTACAATAAATCAAAAAATCAGCCGGGTGTGGTAGCACATGCCTGTAATTCCGGCTACTTGGAAGGCTGAGGCGGAAGGATCGTTGGAGCCCAGCAGGTCGAGGCTGTGGTGGCTGGGAGCGGCCACTGCACTCCAGTCTGGGCGACAGAGTGAGACTCCAACTCAAAAAAAAAAAGAATTTCCAGAAAGCAGCACAGGACACAGGTGACCAGGTGAACAAGGGCAAACTAACCACCTTTTGCTCTCTCGAATGGCCCACATTTCCTATTTGCAGCTGGCCAACAGAGGGGACTTTCAATCCCACTGTAGTGGAGGGAGTTCGCCAGTTTGTCTGTTGCCGTCATCTGGACCAGATCCCGTATATTACACCCTGGTACCTCCTGTTAATGCAACAACTGTCATGGATGAGGAAGGCCCAGAGAAATGATAACTCTTCTCATATTTTATCTCTTCAGGAAACTCCTAAAGCTAAACCCCCAGTCCTCCAGAGTCCTCCAGAGGATGACGACATTCCCCCACCATACTCTGCACCCAGACAAAAACAAGGGACTCAGGTGGCTCTCAGCCCATCACACACTAGGAACAGGTCCGCCTATCAGACCATCTAACCCCCACTTCCTCATCTTCCTCAGGAGAGCCGATGGGTCCCAGTCAACCAATGAGCCCAGATTCATCCTCAGAAAAACCGGAGGCGCATTCGCCAGTGGTTCTCCCTTTAAGACAGGCCCCAGGGGGTGATATGGGTGGGACGGGAGCCCCGTCTTTTATGGTATATGTCCCTTTTTCCACTAGTGACTTTTATAACTGGAAGAACCAAAACCCGGCATTCTCTGAAAGACCCCAGGGTCTCATATCTCTCCTAGAAACTATCTTGTTTACCCACCAGCCCACATGGGATGATTGCCAACAGCTTCTCCAAGCTGTCTTCACTGCGGAAGAGAGGGAGAGAATCCGCCAGGAAGTGAGGAAGCTGGTACTGGGACCGGATGGCAGGCCTGCAGAGCAGTCCCGTGTGGAGCATGTCTTCCCCACTGAGAGACCTAACTGGGACCCCAACACTGATCGTGGTAGGGAGCATCTCACCACCTATTGCCAGACTCTAATGGGGGGTCTCCGGGCTGCCACAAGGCACTCAACAAACTTATCCACGGTAAGCGAGGTTATTCAGGGCCCACAAGAATCTCCCACTGCTTTTCTGGAACGGCTCATGGAGGTCTACCAGATATACACTCCGATAGACCCTGAAGCCCCTGAAAACCAGAGAGCACTAGCCATAGCATTTGCCTCCCAGTAGCTCCAGATATAAGAAAGAAACTACAGAAAATTGAGGGCTTCGAAGGCAAAAGTTTGTCAGAATTAACAGAGGTAGCTCAGAAAGTTTTTAACAATAGGGACTCCCAGGAGGATAGGCAGGCAAAGAAAATGGCCAAGGTAGTGGTGGCAGTCCTGAAGAGAGCCAGGCCAAAACAGCCAGCCAGAAAAGGGGGCAACAGAAATGCAAAAAGAAAATCGCTGGCGAAAGACCAAAGTGCCTACTGCCAAAAGTTTGGGCACTATGTGAAAGATTGCCCAAATGAGCCGCCCCAACCGCAAGCCCCGCCGCCACACGGTCAGAAGAGCACACGACACCACCGCCCACTCCGGTGCTCCAGCTGCAGACAGACTGATGGCAGGGCTCTAGTAACACCCACCTGGAGCCTGAGGTAAAACTGACAGTGGGGGATGAGCCTGTCCACTTTGTAGTGGACACGGGAGCTGTGATCTCAATTCTACAAAAGGACAAGGGCCCCCTTCAACAGAAGTGAATTCTGGTCCAGGGAGCTACCGGAACCCAGTTAGTCCCCTGGACCACCGAAAAGACAGTAAACCTGGGAAAGGAGGAAGTGACTGAATCGTTTTTAGTAATGCCAGACTGCCCATACCCGCTCCTAGGCTGAGACCTCCTACACAAGCTAAAGCCAGCATAGGTTTCGAGGAAACCACGGCAACTGTAAAATTAAGCCAGCCAGAGGTGTCAAGAGTTCTTGTCACTGTCCCTCTAAGTGAGGAGTATGTGCTAACTGAGAATAAGCTCCCCCTGGACTGGTCAAACGCCTCCCTACTAGTTCAATTACAGACTGAGTTTCCCCGAGTATGGGCTGAATCAAACCCCCCGGGGCTGGCATCCCACCAACCACTGGTCATTGTGCAGCTTAAAAGTCAGGCAATGCCCATCAGAGAAAACAGTACCCTATACCCCAGGAGGCCAGAAGGGGTATTGCGGTTCACATGCAGCGTCTCTGGCAGGCTGGAGTCTTAGTACCATGCCACTCGTCCTGGAATACTCCACTGCTCCCGGTCCGAAAGGCAGGCACAGGGGATTACCAGGCGGTGCAAGACTTAAGGGAAGTTAATAAACGAGTGGAGGACATTCACCCCACGGTCCCTAACCCATATACCCTCTTGGGGGGGGCTCTACCCCGAAAGACAAGTATATACTGTCCTGGACCTTAAGGATGCCTTCTTTAGCATTCCATTGGCCAAGCAGAGCCAGTCTATGTTTGCCTTTGAATGAATGGATCCAGACAAAGGGGAGAGTGGCCAATTAACTTGGACCCAGCTCCCACAAGGGTTCAAAAACTCCCCCACACTGTTCGATGAGGCTCTTCACCAGGATCTCCGAGCCTTCCGGCAACAGCACCCCAAAGTAACTCTGTTGCAATATGTAAATGACCTGCTGATTGCAATGACCTCAAAAGGTGAGCACCTATATGCCACCAGGTACCTGCTCAAAGAACTCCAGTCTCTGGGGTATTGAGTATCAGCAAAGAAGGCCCAGCTCTGCATAACGGTAGCCACCCACCTTGGCTATAACCTCCAGGGAGGTAAGAGGTCTCAGACTAACCAGCACATACAAGCTATAATAGGCATTCCAGCCCCAGGAAATAAAAGGCAGGTCTGGGAATTCCTGGGGGCAGTGGGGTACTGCCGGCTCTGGATCCCAAAATTTGCCGAACTTGCAAAACCCTTATACCAAATCACAAAAGAACCAGAGGCCAGCTTCTGATGAACTCCAGAGAGCGAAAAAGCTTTTCAGGCCCTCAAAAGTGCTTTAATTTCAGCCCTAGCATTGGCCCTGCCAGACATAGAAAAGCTATTCCACCTCTTTGTGGACGAGAGGCGCAGCATCGCCGGAGGGGTCCTGACCCAAAAGCTCGGGCCATGGAACAGGCCAGTTGCCTATCTGTCAAAAAAATTAGACCCAGTGGCCTTGGGCTGGCCACCCTGTTTGCGAGTTGTCACGGCCATTGCCGTACTGGTAAAAGACTCAGATAAACTAACCATGGGACAGGATTTAACCATTACGGCCACTCATACTGTAGAGTCCTTGCTCCAAGGGGCCCCTGATAAATGGATGTCTAATGCTCGTATAACTCATTATCAAGCACTGTTACTAGACCAGCCCCGGACCAAGTTCCAGCGTGCCCCCAGCTTAAACCCTGCAACTTTGCTGCCAGAAGAAAGCTCCTCAGAGCCCCTGTACCACTGTTACGAGGTAACGGAGTTGCAGAAACTACGTTGGAATCTCATGGACGTCCCGAGACAGAACCCTGACCTGACACTCTTCTCAGACGGCAGCAGCTTTGTGCAGGATGGAATAAGGTATGCGGAGGTGGCAGTAGTCACCTTGCAAGGAACTGTATGGGCCGAGCCCCTACTGCCAGGGACTTCAGCCCAGAAAGCGGAGCTAATCACCCTAACGGAAGCCCTAAAGGCAGAGGCAGGAAAAACAGTTAACATTTACACTGATAGCAGGTATCCATTTGCCACGGCACACGTGCACGGGACAATCTACCGAGAGAGGGGATTGCTCACTACAGAAGGGAAAACTATTAAAAACAAAGAAGAAATCCTGAACCTTCTAGCAGCTATATGGGCCCCAAAGCAAGTCGCCATTATCCACTGCCCTAGTCATGGGAAAGGGAACTCAAAGGAGGCAACAGAAAACAGAAAGGTGGACCAAGCAACCAAGGACACTGCTTACCGCAGAACCACGTACCTGCTAACGTTACCCACTCCCCCCCCGTGCTGAGCGAGCCGCCAAAGTATACAGATGAAAACCTTCTTACCACACAAAAGCTGGGCAGAATCAGTAACCTCAAGGGATGGCTGCAACTCCAGGATGGTAGGATCTTCCTCCCACAGACTTTGGGGCGGCAACTTCTAGGCCAACTCCACAAAGAACTCATTTGGGAAAAACAAAACTGACAACTTATACAGAAGGAATTCTTCCTTCCCCGCCTAGATCAGTTGGTGCAGGAGCTTATTCAAGGCTGCGTGCCCTGCCAACAAACCAACAGTTCTAAGGTCAGTGTATCAACCCAAGGAGTCCGGGACCAGGGATTAACCCCTGGAAGACATTGGGAAATAGATTTCACAGAGGTAAAGCCTGGACAGTATGGGTATAGGTACCTGTTGGTGCTGGTGGACACTTTTTTGGGATGGGTAAAGGCGTTTCCCACTAAAGCTGAGACCGCCTAAGTTACTGTCAAAAAACTTTTAAACGACATCATTCCGAGATATGGCCTACCCATATCAATAGGGTCAGACAATGGACCAGTCTTTAATTCAAAGCTCACAGAAGGAATAGCAAAGGCACTAGGGATAAACTGGAATTTACACTGTGCATATCATCCCCAGAGCTCAGGTCAAGTAGAAAGAATGAATCAAACACTTAAGGAGACCTTAACTAAATCAACCCTGTAGACCGGTGAGGGGTGGGTGACCCTCCTTCCCTATACCCTCCTAAGGGCTAGGTGTACCCCCTATATTAAAGGCCTAACCCCTTTTGAAATCCTCTTTGGACATCCTCTGCCGTTACTCCCAAAAATTGGAATAGAAAACGTGGCAGAATTATCTAACCATAACTTGCTTCAGTCACTACAGGCACTCCAAAAGGTTCAATGGGCTGTGATGGAAACCATGCAGGCGGCCCTTCAGAAGCCAGCTCCAGAAATCCCTCACCCATTCCAACCTGGTGATCGAGTTTGGGTGAAACGGCATAAGACCGAGGCTCTTGTCCCCAAGTGGAAAGACCCTCATGTGGTGATCCTGACAACACCAACTGCCGTTAAAGTCAGCAGCATTTGTCCTTGGATTCATCACTCGCAGGTGAAAGCGGCCACCGACACGTACCTGGAGACATGGAAAATCGTCAAACTGGCCGCTGAGGAGGACCCATTAAAAATAAGACTCTTGCAAGCCCCAAAATCCTAGTCTTACTCCTCGTGGGGCTCCCCCTAAGCCATGCCTATCAGCCCCACTTGCAGTATTACTATGCCCTGGGAAACTACTCCTGGGTCTTAACGGACACCATCATGGGGACTGTAATCTCCACCTACTACGGGGATAGACAGCTGGTTTTTGACTTTGACCTTTGTAAGTTATGGCCCAGTCTATCCCTGATCCCCAGAGAATGGGGAAGCCACAGCCCAGAATTTCCAGGGTGCAGGTATAGCAATATAGAAAATGAAAAGACGCTTACTAAAGTAGGTTTCTACACTTGCCCAGCTGCCAGCCCTACCCACTGCCACAAGCCCCAGCAGTTTCACTGTGCTGCCCGGGGCTGCGAAACTATTGCTCCTTGGAAAGGCAACAAAGACCCATACATATCTCTCAGCAGGAAACCAACTGCCTCCCCTTGTAACCAACCTAAAACCTGCAATCCCCTAAAACTCACAGTTATTCATTGGGATGCCTTTAGTATTCAAAAGGTATGGGAACTAGGTAAAAGATGGGGACTTAGAATATATGTATCAGGACTAAACCCTGAAATGTCATTTACTATTCAAAGAAAGCCTGTCTCCCATGCCCTCAACCCAGTTGGCCCCATCCGTAATATCGTTCTCCGGGTACCTGAACCTTCTAATCCTGTTGTAACCACTCCTTCCGCCGCCCTTTCCATGCAACAAACCCCTGTGCCTGCTCCACCACCCAAAAATCAGTTTCTTCCTATGCTGTCAGCAATTCACCAGCTTGCTAAGGCCACTCACCCCAACTTAGCGAAAAGCTGCTGGCTATGCCTGGATCCCCGACCCCCATGTTTCGTGGGAATCAGAGCTGTCACCCCCATAGGGAGCACCGAGAGGGATATACGAATCCTCAGTCTAACTGAGGTCCAGTCTCAAAGGCTATGTCTCTGGAGTACCCACCCAACTCTAACTCTGGGAAATCTTCAAGGAAAGGGAACTTGTCTCCATTCACCGCAGTTCCCCCCTCCAGGCGTCCTGCAACGCCACCACCCAAGTTAATGCTGTGGATCTCCCAAGCAGTGAGAGCCCTCAGTTAGCTGTAGCTCCCCCACCACTTGGTTTGCCTGTACATGGGGTATTACCCCATGTGTCACTCTGCAACACCTATGGGCCACCTCAGAGCTCTGTATTCTGGTGCACATTTTGCCCCAAATATACATATATGAGGGAACAGAGGGAAGGGAACATCTCCAGCTCCCAGGCTTCATACGGGCAAAACCGCCATTCCCATATTAGTGCCTTCCTTGTAAGTCTAGGGGTTATGGGGACTGCTGTCCTGGGCACAGGCTCCTTGGTTGTGGGGGACCAGAATCTCAAACAACTAAGCACTCAGGTCAATGCAGATTTAAATCTATTAGAATCTAGTATATCCCAGCTGGAAGAGCAGGTGAACTCCCTGGCCGAAGTGGTGCTCCAGAATAAAAGGGGCTTAAAACTCCTCTTCATGAAACAAGGGGGATTGTGCATGGCCTTGGGAGAAGCTTGTTGCTTCTATGCCAAGTCAGAGATAATACAAGAAACCCTCATTCAAGTAAGGGAAAACATCAAACAGCGAGAGTTACAAAATCAGGCCTCGGAAAACTGGTATCAATCTCTCTTCTCCTGGTCCCCCTGGCTAACTACCCTAATTTCGTCAGTAGCCAGGCCTTTCCTCCTTCTCTTAATAGGTATTACCCTAGGGCCCTGCATTATCAAGCACCTTACCTACATAAAAAATAGCATCATGCCTGTAAAAATAATGGTTCTCAGGTCCCACAATACACCTTTGTCTGAGGAGTCAATGATTTGACTCCTGGCACAACAAACAGGAGGAAATGTAAGAAGGAACAAAGAAAACAAAGAAAGAAGTGTAAGGGAAAAAAGCAGGAATAGCTCTAACCTTGAGGCAGGTATTACTCCTTTCCTGAAAACTTTCTCCGCAGACATTATGCAATTGATTGTACCCTTATCCACCACACCTGCATAACCAGCTACATCTGCTTCTGTAAACTTGCTTGCTTGCCCACGCCTCCAGAATGTTGTGATAAGAGCCCTGGGAAGTCCCAAGTTCTATCTTTAGCCCGCCAGGATGTAAATCTAACTACATAAGACAGCCCTGTGTTGCAGCTCTGCGGGCTTGCTAGAAACTAGTTCCCTGCAAGTGGGCTGCTGGCCAGCAAGAGCCTTGACCAATAAACCTCTCCTTTGCTAATTTGAGTCAGTGGGCTGTCATTTAATCGCTGGGACCCTACTTCACAGGAGGTGTAGGCTGCAGTGAGTTGTGATTATGCCACTGCACTCCAACCTGTGTGATAGGGTAGAAAAAACAGGCAGATATGTTTTGCTTTTCTATTCCAGGAGGATGTACCCTTGGGTCAGAGCCCAGGTTCACTTTCAGAGGCAATCCTGAAGCCCATATCTCTCTGTTCCCAGGACACACAGATATGAGACAGAAGTCCTGGAAAAGAGAACCATACTCCCTGAGTGGTTCATTTTGTATCCTAGACTTGGACAGAAGGTATCAGGAAAGAATCAACCACACACTTAAGCTTCCCTGGGATGATGTAATTGCTCATAGGGCCACTTTCTTCAATGTCTTCCAAACTCCAAGGCTAGAGAAAGAGGATAAATCATTACCCCAGAAGCTCACAGGATTGCTTTTGACTTCCAGAGTCTCCTTATAAACATCAAGGGTATTCCATCTCTGCTGTCACTCTTACTCTAGTCCTTTATCATGGCTCAATAAGATTATCAAAATGGCCGCCTTGTATATGATCTCTTCTCTTCTTCTAATCCACTTTCCTACATGCAGCCAGAGTGACGTTATTAAAACGTTATCAAAATGGCTGCCTTGTATATGATCTCTTCTCTTCTTCTAATCCACTTTCCTACATGCAGCCAGAGTGACATTATTAAAAGTCATAACATGTCACTGCCCTATTTGAGCCTTCACTTTGCTTCCCATTACTGTTGGGATAAAAGTTGTAAATGACTCAGACACTATGCCACATTTCCAGTCTCCCCTTGAACCATTCTTTCTCTTGTTGCTCACTGTATCCCAGAGCCCTGTGTGCTGCTTTTTTTTTTTTTTCTATTTGTTTCCTCTTTCTCCTCAGTCTTCACCTGGACCACCCCAGCATAGCCCAACACTCTCAGATTAAGTCTCACTTCCCAGAGCTCCAATCAAAGTAAGAAACCCTTGACTTTAGCTACACTTTCTTTTGCATCTTGTCCTTTTCCTTTGAGTCAACGATCACCATTTTTATCTACTATTAGTTATCACTTCTAATCACAACTGGTCCATTAATACAGGATTATCATTGCATGAGAGAAAGTAACTGGGGTCCTGCTGCCTCAGGCAGACCTATTCCCACCAGAATGATTCTGTGGTAATGGGGAAAATAGCACCCCAAATGACTGCATGTTCTAACATAATTTGGATCAATTGTCTCATGGAACAATTAGTGAACATAATAGCACCATGCACACACCTGTAAAAACAGATAAAAAATAAGCTAATGAAAAATAGCCATATCATATAAGTTAACATTTCAATGGCATAGCGTATCTGCTTCCTCTGCTGTTCTTGTGATATAGTAATAAACAATCCATTTTTTTTAATGATTGGAAAACTGGAGTTGGAAAAAACTTGAAGATATCACTAATTTTTAAAAGTACTTTATATGGAAGTATATAAAGAAATAGTGTAAAAATGAAAGAATATTTAAATCTTGACTCCTGACAATACCACCTACTAGCTGAATGACCTTAGGTATATCAGTTAAATTCTTTCAGTCTCCATTTCTTTATTTGTAAGGGAAAAAAAAGGAAGTGATAATAATAGCTCAAATGGTTATGAAGACTAAGAGTAAATTATATTTGTGATGTAACTAGCACAGATGAATATTAAACTCAGTAATTTCTAGACTTGTGGATTACATGAAAAATTTATGTGAATAACATATAAGCACATTACATTAAAATATGTAATTTTAATTATATTCAAGTACACATATAACTGATTTACATAATATATATTTGATTACCCATATAATTGATTTAGGTATTCCATATGCATATAGTCAAGTATATATATAATTTATTAAGATACAGGCATACATGATGTTGTTTATTTTGCTTGTTTATCATGAAAAGAAATCTATAGAACACCATTACTTTATAAAAAGTAAAGACATGTTAATAACAAAGAATTCGATCTTTACATTTAAATTAAATGCAGTGAGATTTATGTTCTGCATTTTTCCATGGAAGGATGAAAACTTAATCTCAGACTGTGTTGTGAGCTGGATTTGGGCATCCACAAATAGATATTTAATAAATATTACTCAAATCTCAGTCTTCCCTAGGCTTTCATATCGGACAATTGAGTGACTAAACCATTCAGGACCAGTTCTTGTTTGGGCTCTTCTGTTCTCTGGAAGAGACTCTGCTGTGCCTCATGGCCTATCTAAATCCATAGGACTGACCTCTCATGTGTTTTCAAGCAAACTCATGTCCAATGTTTTTGATGGCAAAAAGTATGATTCCCTTTTAATTTGATAAATCATAGCCACGTTTCAGTTGTTTGGGAAAATTGCAACTAGGAGATATCATTCTACCTGTCTTTAAAAGTAGGCTTGAAGGACTTTTAAAAATGTGATATTAAGACCTAGGTAATGAGCCGGGCTAGGTGGCTCAGCCTGTAATCCCGCACCTTGGGAGGCTGAAGTGAGTGGATTGCCTGAGCCTGCGGGTTCGAGACCTGCCTGGGCAACTTGGCGGGACCTCATCTCTACAATAAATCAAAAATGAGCCGGGCGTGGTAGCGCGCGCCTGTAGTTCCAGCTACTTGGAAGGCTGAGGTGGAAGGATCGCCGGAGGCCAGCAGGTCGAGGCTGCGGTGGCCAGGAGCGGCCACTGCACTCCAGTCTGGGCGAGAGTGAGATTCCAACTTAAAAAAAAAAAAAAAAGACCTAGGTAATGAAGCCAGAAAGCTACCTACAAAATGGCTGTATTTTGCGACATTAAAAAATACTTCTCAGCACTCTCAGGGAATAAGACGTTTTTGAAATTAAGCTGTCAATAACATAGTAAAAATCTTAAATTATTTGTACCTTCCAACTTATATAACCATCCACAATAAAAGAAGGTTTTATTAACTAAGATTATCATCTTAATTTTAATGACTAAAACTTGCAAAAATCCTTAAGGTCCAAAAATAAAGAAAATACACACACATTTACTCTCAGAATACTATAACATTACTAAAATGTTGATAAAGAGTTCTTATATTGTATCATAAACATTTTCTCATTTTCTACATTCTAGGCCAGGAGTCAGCAAACAATGATGACCCGTGGATGAAATATATTCCACCAACTATTTTTGTATGATCCATGAGCTAAGAAATAATTTTTGCATATTTAATTATTGAAAAATTTCAAAAGAAAAATACTCTGTGTTATGAAAAACAATCAAATTCTGTATTTCCATATTTCATATTTCAGGTATGAAATTCAAATCCTACTGTCCAAAAATAAAGTTTTATCAGAATATAGCCAAACTTATCTGTTTATATATTTTTCTATGGCAGCTTTGATGCTACAAATGCAGAGTTGAATAGCTGTGACAGAAATTGTATGACCTACAGAGTCTAAAATATTGTAAATTCCCCTTAGCCATGGGAATACACTCCAAGACCCCCAGTGGATACCTGACAACATGGATAGTACCGAATCCTATATAGGCTATATTTTTTCCTATACCTACACCTTGTGGTAAAGTTTAATTTTTAAATTAGGCAAAGTAGGAGACCAACAACTAATAATAAGATAGAACAGTTAGAACAATATACTGTAATAAAAATCAAGTGATTATGATGTCTCTATTTCTCTCTCACAAAAGATCTTACCATACTGTACTCACTCTTCTTGTGATGATGTGAGATGATGAAACACCTCCATCATGAGATAAAGTGAGTGAATGACATAGGCACTGTGGTGAAAATGGAAAATTCCAGAAGGAAGCAATGTACAAAACTGTGATTTGTGTGCCATTCTGAGTAGTGTGATATAATCTTGCACCACCCTGCTTGTCCCCCTGGGATTGGGTTTAGTTCCCTAATAGGTTATCAGATTGACTGTCTGTCATGGTACCATGCTGCTTGTGTCCGTGTAACCCCCACTTGTCTTAATGATGGTTCCAAAGCACAAGAATAGCAATGGAATATTTTTGACCACATGGTTGACCACAGGTGATTGGAACTGCAGAAAGCCCAACCACAGATAAAGGCGGACCACTGTATTCATTATGTGGCCCTTTACAAAAAAATGTTCTGTCAATTCCTTGGTTTGATTTCAGGGCTCCTTGATGCATGCCATTTTGCCCTCCATATGCATATGGAGAGATGCTGAAAGGCAACACATTTAAATGTTAGCAGAGAAAAATTATCTTTGAGAGAACAGTACTTGGCCCATGGTACATAATATTTTGAGGGTGAATGAGTAAACATATTTCTGCTAATGGATACAGAGGGACCCACGTGGAATTAGTCTTCTTAGAAAGTCCTGTGCTGTATGTCCATTGTCATTACCTTCTGAGAAGTAGCCACTCAGTGAAGAAGCTAACAATTGTTTGAAGGGTCCTTTCAGTTCCTTATTATGAGAGGCTCTCCTGGCTTAAGAATTTCTAGAGTCATGGAATAATGGAGGAAGAATCTTCTCCCATTGAAGTCTGGTTTCTGAGAAGGCTGTCCTGACCTTACTGTGTTCAAGTCAGTACGGCCATTGGAATTAACCATACTCTGACAAAGAGACGTGAAATAGGAAGTTCTGGTATATTAATTTGTTTTTAGATCTGTGCCACCAGTCACAAATGGCTATTGAAATTTATTCAGCTTAATTAAAATTATACAAGATTAGAGTTTTAGCTTCTTAGGTAAAGTAGACACATTTCAGGCCTTAAATAGAACATGACTACTGGCTTCCATTTTAGACAGGTTAGAAGAGAACATTTTCATCTTCACAGAAAGTTTAATTGGACAGTGCTGCTCTAGACAGTAGGACAACTCTTATTTTTGGGTGTCAGTGTCTTACTCTATCATCCAGCCTGGAGTTCAGTAGCACAGTCATGGCTCACTGGAGCCTTGACCTCCTGGTCTCAGGTCATTCTTCCATTCCAGACTCCCAATAGCTGGGATTACAGGCATGTGCCAGCACACCCGGCTATTTTTAAAATTTTTTTGTAGAGACAGACCTTGTTGTGTTACCTAGGTTGGGCTCAAGCAATCCTCTTGCCTCAGCTCCCTAAAGTGCTAAGATTACAGGCATGATTCACTGTGCCTGGCCAGAACAAATCTTTCATGAAACTAATGTGATGGTGCAGGGGTTGAGTATTTTTGCCCTAAGTTATATGTGTGATTTGCCAAATTAAGTTTCCAACCCCAGTATTTTCCATGATAATACATTTCTGAATTTAACAATGAGAGAATAGATTTGCCTTCCAAAATGTTGTTTTCTAAATTTCAAGAACCCATGTATACCTCTCTTAAGTTTGAGATCCAAAGATTAGATGCAGTGCCATGTCTCATGTTAGAAAGGCAAAGGCTGGTTTTTCACAGTGTGTAATTCTTATTATGCAATTATAATAGATCAAGGTTTGTGGATGCACATTGCAATCATTTCTTTCTCTTCTCTGCCTCTCTGTGATGTGTTTAAAGCTCTGTGGGCTATAAATCAAGGAACTGTTGAATGTGTGCTGGTTTGCAACTTCACTTATAACACTGTTCTCTACTTACAGGGCCTTTTATCCAAAGCTCTGAGAGTACTTTACATCTCTTTACTCATTAGAACATCTCATTCTCCTGGATGAATGACAGGGATTAAATCTGCTCACAGATGGAGAGACCAAGGGGAAGAGAATTACAAGGTCACTTTGTGACACTGACCAATCAAAGAACTGAATGCACTAAACTAACAATAATTGACACAATGCTAATAATAGCAATGATTTAGCCGGGCTCGGTGGCTCAGCCTGTAATCCCGCGCCTTGGGAGGCTGAGGTGAGTGAATTGCCTGAGCCCGCGGGTTCGCGACCCGCCTGGGCAACTTGGCGAGCCCTCATTCTCTACAGTAAATCAAAAAATCATCCGGGTGTGGTCGCACACGCCTGTAATTCCGGCTACTCGGAAGGCTGAGGCGGAAGGATGGCCGGAGCCCAGCAGCCGGGAGCGGCCACTGCACTCCAGTCTGGGCGACAGAGTGAGAATCCAACTCAAAAAAAAAAATAGCAATGATTTGAACTTTGAAGAACATTCCTCTTTCAAAACTTACTTACAGGCTTTTTCCTCTGGAGCCGTTTTCTGTATTCTGCAACTTTTCTCCCCACATTCCTCTGTCCCTCTTTCCTTCCCTCCATCAGTCTGTCCCTCTCTCCCACCTTCTTTCTCTCCTTCTCTTTTTCTCCCTCTCTCTCTCCCTTCTTCCTCTTCCTTTTTTCTTTCCTTCCTTTCTTCTTTCCTTCCTTTTTTATTAATTGTAAAAGTAGTAAATGTTCACTTTTTGAAAATTAACAAGTATAAAGAAGAGAGAACATTTGGAAAACAACTGTGTTTGTAATTTCATTTTTTATCCAATAAATATTTGTTGCATGCTTACTACATTCCAAATACCACTCTATTTGAAGATAATTTCCCTCTCTTTACCTCTTGGTTCTCACTTTTTCCTCTTTATATAAATCTGAGAGGCGGCACAGTGTAGGAAAAAGTATTTTCTCCAGCATCACACCAACCTGGGTTCAGATTCTAGCTCTGACACTAACTTGCTGTGTGACTATAGATAAGTAATTTAAACTCTCTGAGTTCTACCTCCTTATATGTAAAGTCAGTATATTAGTAGCAAATCTGAAGGTCTTCTAAAAGTATCCATGTCATTTCTGCTCCATTGGGAAGCATGTGGCTTTTGGGACACGAGCCCAAGAGTTTGAGGTCTTTGCTCGAACCAACATGGAAAAACACAAATGAGCAGGATATTTCTTTTTTCAATCACAAAAAGAAGGCAGGACCAGAGAATAAGGGATGTGGGGAGCTGGACTTGGAGCCATGTTTTTCCAAGACCGGGGGAGGGAAGGCAGATTTTTTTTTTTCCCAGGCTAAGCTCACAAATTCCCAAGTGTGTCACCAACTATAAAGCACTCCATGTGAGCACGCCATTCAGAGCAATGATTGTTAGGTTCTCAAGCAAAGTTGTAGACTCAACACAGAAGAAGAGGTATGCAGGGCAAGTAGGGCTGTGTAATCATAAATTATAGTGAGCTAAATGGGAGCCTTTGAGAAATGATTATGTTTATCCATAGTATTTGCAGGTCCCTCTTGCCAGCTTACGTACTGCTGCCACAATGGGAACGAAGGAATCATGGAAGCTTCCATACAGCCTTGCCAATTCTCTTTTTTAGTAGGAAGCTGATTATTCAGTTTGGAAATAAACCCAGATTCCTTGTTTCTCTTTCTGCTTACTTTTCTCCGCTACTTTCTGATCATTTCACTTATAGAAGCTCTGCCAGAGGATAAAAAGGAACATGTTCAGGAAGTGTTTAGTCAATGTTTCCTTGTTTTCTGGTAACACAGATAAAAGTTATTTGGAAGACTACATTCTAAGACTATCCTTTACCCCTGATTATGCAAATTACAGATCAATCAAAGCCCTGTTGAGATGATCTTGTTTTCTATACCAGTACTCCATTCTTCAAACATGGACATTGATGGGCTAACCATCTCCTTTTTCCCTAATTACCATGAACAAATTAAAATCTGGATGCAACAAAACTCTCCCAGAGGTTTTATATTTATTTTCAGCTCCACACATTGATCCCAAACTAGTCGCAAAAAAAAAAAAACAAAAACCCACACACACACAAAACGTTAAGTTTTGAACTGATGAGAACAATTTACAACATATTGAACAACTTAGAGAGTTTTCACGATTATAGTCAACAGTTAATGTAATTTTGCTTTCTGCCTTATGACTGGATTTTATGAAAAGTGTAGCTGTTCGAAAATGTTTATTTATTTTTTGAGTTGGAGTCTCACTCTCTCGCCCAGGCTGGAATGCAGTGGCATGCTCATGGACGCTGCAGCTTCAACCAGTTGGGCTCAGGTGATCCTTCTGCCTAAACCTTACAAGTACCTGGAACTACAGGCACACACCAGTACACCTGGCTAATTTTTTTATTTATTGTAGAGACAAGGTCTCAGCAAATTGCCCAGGCTGGTCTTGAACTCATGGACTCAGACAATCCTCTCACCTTGGCCTCCCAAAATGCTGGGGTTATATGCATGAGTCACTGTGCTTGGCCTGAAAAATGCTAATACATAATTCTCTGACCATTTTGCCACTGTGCAATATTTATTGTTACTTTGGAGAATTTTTTCCCCCTTAGCTCCATCTTGAGATCATTTTGTGCCCTAAAGCACATCACAGTATGCCTTGGACCATATCTCGGGAATCAGAAGTGACTCTTTAAATCACCTAATTTCACATCTCAGCAGCTATGGTTTGGTCTGTATCAGTGCAGAGCACACACCAAGGCAGAGGTTAAAGGCACAAAGGTAAAACTCCAAACTGAATGGAATAAATAACTCATCTTTGCGTGGGAAAAGTCTGTAACTTTGTTGATTTTGTCTTTCATAATACCTCTCTCAGAAAAGATGAGCAACTCAATACTGACAAAA
The DNA here is from genome assembly GCF_000164805.1 of Carlito syrichta. Lineage (NCBI taxonomy): Eukaryota > Metazoa > Chordata > Mammalia > Primates > Tarsiidae > Carlito > Carlito syrichta. Next base: position 252,705 of record NW_007247819.1, on the reverse strand, counting down.
CAACATCCTCTTTCCACCAAGTATTTTTGAAATAATTAGGCATTGTCTTTATTACATGTGAGTTGTCAAATAAAAGAGATATGCCTCTGGAGTTAGCTTCTAAGTGATTTATCATTTCTGATCTTTATCTGTTCACTTTGAAGAACTGCTTTTTATATTGATTGTGAGCCCTTCAGAATCATTTAAAAAGGCTCAAGTATGCAGATCCAATATGACTGTATGTACCAAATACATATTTTTATTGTATTCTTTTTTTTTGTTGAGTTGGAGTCTCACTGTGTCGCCTAGACTGGAGTGCAGCGGCCGCTTCCGGCCACCGTAGCCTCGACCTGCTGGGCTCTGGTGATCCTTCTGCCTCAGTCTTCCAAGTAGCTGGAACTACAGGCATGCACTACCACACCCGGGTAGTTTTTGATTTATTGTAGAGATGAAGTAGAGATGAAGTTGCCCAGGCGGGTCTCAAACCCGCGGGCTCAGGGCAATCCACTCACCTCAGCCTCCCAAAGCATGGGATTACAGGCTGAGCCACCGAGCCCAGCTATTTTTATTTTATTCTTAAAGTAATAGAAAAATGCACATGACCATGGGAAATTGACAAAAATTACTATATGATCTTCATCAACTGAATTAGGCCCAGTTTTCTCCGTAAAATGGATGTAGAAATATTTGCTTCATAGGACGGTTGTAAAGTCTAAAGCAGTTCTCATATGTAAACCTCCCAGAATATTGCCTTTCATGTAAGAGACACTCAAATATTCATTCTCCTTATAAGCAAGTTTGAAAAGTTAGGTGAATGTCTCTGTGTTGTGTTACAGTCGGGGTAACCCTGTTTGGATACAGAAAAGCCTTTAAGGGAAAACTGAGTTCTTCTGAAATGTCCCAAAATGTCTGCTTAGTTTGAGTTTGAGTTTGGGTTCTGCTGTATAGCACGTATTAGGTGAGGCATTGGGAATTTATTTCTCTCTGGACTACAGTGATAGGAGCTGACCCCCTATAATCCACTCTACCCCCAAATAATTGGCCCATGCAAATAATGGTAATTCCATACCTTCTGTCAGTGATGGTTTCAGGAGGAGCCAATTCCGAGCAAAGAGGTATGGGGCAAATTTAAACAAGGGGACACTTGCTAAGAGATCGCTACACGGTATAATAATCTCTCTCTTATCCCTGGGCCTAGTCATTTGGGGGCCTAATTGTGAGAGCTGCAGCACCTATTCTGCTACTAGCATGAGGATGAAATAAAACCCAGATGGCAGAGGGTGCATCTTGATGACATCATCCTGGAATATACTAACCCTGGAGTATCCCCTGCTACTGGGCTTCTCATGTATGAAATAATAAATTTCCTTGAGAACGTCAGCTTAGGCTTTTTTATGTTACTTGGATGTAATAACAACAATGGGCAAACAAAAACAAAAACACCCATTCTACCTAAAAAGAGTAGACTCCAATTGGTCTCCTTGTTTCAACTCTTGAGGTTCATGGTCTATTTTTAACGCAATAACCAAAGTGATCTTTTAAGTTCCTCACTACCTTGATCTCAAAACCATATGGTAGTCTCCTCTAACCCTTGAATACAATCTAAAATCATTAGCAAGACTCACTGAGTCCTATGGGGCCTCTCCACGATCCCAGTGTCACCTCTCTTTCAGCTTTACCCTCTCTAGCTCCACTATAGCCACAGCGGCCTTCTTTCTCCTCCTTGAACAGCTATTTTCCACCTCAAGGCCTTCAGGCTTGCTGTTCCCTCTGCCCGAAATGCGTTCTTCTTCATTTTTATTTCATTCTACTCTCAGCTCAAAGTTATCTTCTCAGGAAGAACTGAATCACCTTAATTAGCCTACCAACATAATAACTTGCATGTACAACTAAGCCAGGCTCTCTAGTCCACTGTGCTGCATTATTTACTTTATAGCATATCTTCTTACCAGAAATTCTATTTTTCATTTATTTATTTCCTTGAGTTTCCCTGTCTTCCACACTAAAATGAAAACTCCATGACAACAGAGAGCCATCTAAGTTGTTCACTTTCCCATCTCCAGGGTCCTTTACAGTGCCTGGTCTATAATAAGTGCTCAATAAATATTTAATGAATGAATGGAAGGTAGAACTACTGTAGAGCTAGAAGTAGAGATAGATGCCTGGGATAAATAGAAAAGGCAGAAAGAAGACTCACTAGAGATAGGAAAAGAAAGTATTCAAAGGAAACACATCACTATAAATAACAATGGTCAGAGGTCTAGGCCCGAGAGAAGAAAAACTAATGGATGTTGCTTTAGTAAAACAACAAATATGACCACAAAGAGGAAGATGTGACATCTAGGAAGTGAGTCTTCATCCTGTTCCAGTGGAGGGGCAAGCTCTACCAGCCCAGGAAGTCAAAAGGATCTGGGATCTAGATTAGAAGATGCCATAGATGTGAAATTTGATTGGAGATAATCAAAAACAAAAATCTGGCTGGCCGTGCTGCCTTATGCCTATAATCCCAGCACTTTGGGAGTCTGAGGCAGGAGGATTGCTTGAAGTCAGGAGTTCAAGACCAGTCTGGAAAACATAGTGAGACCTAATCTCTACAAAAAATTAAAAGAATTAACTGGACGTGGTGGTGGTGTGCATCTGTAGTCCCAGCTACTTGGGAAGCTGAGAATGGAGGATTGCTCAAGACCAGGAGTTTGAGGCTGCAGTAGCTTTGATCATGCCTCTGTGCTCCAGTCTAAGTGACAGAGAGAGAGAGAGAGAGAGAGAAAGAGGGAGAATTATAAAAAATTGAAATTGCAAACACCCTCCCTGCTTTCTGGAAGAAAAATATGACAGGTTGAAAGTGATATTTGTTTTATCTCTAGAAAACTGCTGAAAATTTAGAGACATTTGAAAACATAGGAGTGGCATAACCTCTAAAAAGTACCTTTTAAAATATCATTAAGATGATATTTTGAAATAAATATAGGAAAAAATCAGTGAATCCAAAAAATTAATAGCATATAGAGGAAGGAGATATGGAGTCACATGAAATGTAAAAAGTTATCTTTTTGTTCACATGGAAATTCAGGTGAAAATGAGTCTTCCAATATTTAGAAATTACACAGTTGTACAACTGAAAAAAAGCATCAGCTGTGACAGAAAGTTACAACACACTCCAAGAAAGGAACAAGATGCCAGAACTTAGAAACATTAAAAATATGTACAAAAAAACTGAAAAAAGATATTGACTCTAACATCATAATAGCTGGGAACTTAAATACCCCACTAACAACCTTAGATAGACTATCAAGGCAAAAAGTCAACACAGAGATCCAGAACCTCAACTTGACACTTGACCAAATGAACTTAAAAGATACTACAGAATACTTCACCCAACAACCACAGGGTATACATTCTACTCATCACCACATGGAATGTATTCCAAGATTGATCACATCCTCGGCCATAAATCAAGCATAAACAAATTTCACAAGATAGAAATGCTGCCATGCACTTTCTCAGACCACAGTGGAATAAAAATAAATATCAACACCAACAAAACTCCCCCCAAGGTCACAAAGACATGGACACTAAACAGTATGATGCTGAATGACTACTGGGTCAGCACAGAAATCAAAACAAAAATTAAAAGATGAATTTTAATGAAGAAACATCTTACCAAAGCATCAAGGATGCCATGAAAGCAGTTATAAGAAGGGAATTTATATCTCTATGAACACACATCAAGAAAATGAAATGATCACAAGTTAGCAGCCTAACAAATCACCTGAGGGAGTTGGAAAGAGAAGACCACAAAACTCTAACTTTAGCAAAAGAATCCAGATAAAAAAATATCATAGAAAAAATTAATAAGGCTGGGCTCAGTGGCTCAGCCTGTAATGCCAGCACTTTGGGAGGCCAAGGTGAGTGGATTGTCTGAGCTCATGGGTTCAGGACCAGCCTGGGAAACTTGATGAGACCTCGACTCTACAATAAAATAAAAAATAACCAGGCATGGTAGTGCACGTCTGTAGTTCCAGCTACTTAGAAGGCTGAGGTGGAAGGATCACTGGAGCCCAGCAGGTTGATGCTGGGATGGCCATGAGCATGTGTGCCCCTGCACTCCAGCCTGGGTAAAGAAGTAAGACTCCGACTAAAAAAAAAAAATTAACAAAAAAAAAGCTGATTCTTTGAAAGAATAAACAAGATCGATGGACCCCCTACCCAGAATGACCAAGAAAAAGAGAAAAAAAGTCCAAATAAACATAATCAGTCAAAAATACAAATAATCAAATCATAATAGACCCTAAGGAAATACAAAAGATTATCAGAGATCACCATGCACACCTGTATGGAAACAAACTTGATAACCTAAGTGAAATGGAGGACTTTCTGACATCACACAGCCTCCCAAGGTTGAAACAGGAAAATATTGAGACACTAAATTGACCAATAACAGCTCAGGAAATTGACTTTGTCATAAGAAAACTACCAACCAAAAAAAAAGTCCTGGATAACTTTCCAGCAGAATTCTACAAAACATACAAGGAGGAGCTAATACCAATCCGATTGAAAGTATTCCAGGCAATTGAGAAAGACAGAATTCTCCCCAAATCATTTTATGAAGCTAATATCACACTGATACCCAAACCAGGTAAAGATCCAACAAAGAGAATTACAGGCCAATATCGCTGATGAACATAGATGCAAAAATTCTCAACAAGATTCTAGCAAATTGGATCCAGCAACACATCACAAAAATCATCCACCATGACCAAATAGGCTTCATTCCTGGAATACAAGGCTGGTTCAACAGTCACAACACAATAAGTGTAATTAAACACATCAGCAGATATAAAAACAAGAGCCACGTGATTATATCATTAGATGCAGAAAAAGCTTTTGATACAATTCAGTATCTTTTCTTAATAAAAAAAAAACCCTTGAACACCTAGGCATAGAAGGAACATTCCTCAAAATAGTAAGCACCATCTACAATAAGCCCACAGTCAGTATATTGCTAAATGGACAGAAACTGGAAGCATTTCCCTTGAAAACCAGAACAAGACAAGGCTTCCCACACTCACCCCTCATGTTCAACACTGTTTTGGAAGTCCTAGCCAGAGCAATTAGATAAGAGAAGGAATAAAGGGTATCCAAACAGAAAAAGAAGTTAAGTTATCCCTCTTTGCTGACAATATGATCCTATACAGCAAAAATCCAAGAGAATTTGTCAAAAACCTCCTTGCACTAAAAGGACTTTGGCAAAGTCTCAGGTACAAAATAAATGAGCAAAAGACAATCACATTCTTATACACCAACAACAAACAGGCAGAGAACCAAATAAAAAGCACAATTCCATTCACAATAGCCACAAAAAAATAAAATATCCCGGCATCTTCCTAACCAGAGAAGTGAAAGACCTTTACTATGAAAACTACAAAACACTGCTCAAAGAAAGCCAAGAAGACAAAAATGGAAAAATATTCCATGTTCATGGATAGGAACACTTAACATTGTTAAGATATTCAACCTACCAAAGACAATCTACAGATTCAATGCAGTATCTATTAAATTACCAGCATCATTCTTCTCAGAGCTGGAAATTACAATACAGAAATTCATATGGAAACATAAACAACAATGAATAGTCAAAACAATCCTTAGCAAAAGAAACAAAGCAGGAGGTATCACACTTCCAGACTTTAGACTTTACTATAAGGCTACAATAATCAAAACAGCCTGGTATTGGTACAAGAATAGGCATATGAACCAATGGAACAGAATAGAGATTCTGGAAGCAAAACCTCAATTTGTCAACCAACTTATCTTCAACAAAGCCTCCACTAACAGTCATTGGAGAGAAGAGAACCTATTCAGTAAATGGTGCTGGGAAAACTGGTTGACCACACACAGAAGATTGAAACAGGACTCCTACCTATCACCATACACATAAACCAACTCTAAATGGATCAAAGACCTAATGTAAAGCCTCAAACTATAAGAATCTTAGAAAACGCAGAAGACATCCTTATAGAAATCAGAGTAGGCAACCAATTCCTGATCAAAACTCCAGACGTCTATGCCATAAGAGATAAGATAAACAAGGGAGACCTCAGTAAACTGAAAAGCTTCTGCAAAGCAAAAGAAACCATCAAGAGAGCAGGGAGACAGCCCACAGAATGGGAAAAACTATTTGCCAACTGTATATCTGACAAAGGCCTAACATCTAGGACCTACAAGAAACTCAAACATGCCAAAAGGAAAAAACCAAACAGCCCCTTTTAAAAGTGGGCAAAAGACATAAATAGACACTTCTCTAAAGAAGATACATGGGCAGCCAACAGACACATGAAAAAGGGCTCAGCTTCACTCATCATCAGAGAAATTCAAATGAAAACCACATTGAGATACCACCTAGCCTCAGTGAGGACGGCCATCATCAACAAAACAAACAATAACATATGCTGGCGAGGATGCAGAAAAAAGGGAAATCTGCACTGCTGGTGGGAATGCAAACTAATTCAATCTCTATGGAAAACAGTGTGGTGATTTCTAAAAGAACTAGAAATTGACTTTCCATACAACTTAGTCATCCCTCTTCTGGGAATATACCCGGAGGAACTCAAATCATTCTACAAAAAAGATACCTGCACATGTATGTTTTTTGCAGCACTATTCACAATAGCAAAAACATGGAACCAACCATGCTGCCCATCGAAACTGGACTGGATTAAAAAAAAAAGTGGTACATATACATGATGGAATATTATGTAGCCATAAAGAAGGACAAACATGAACTTCTCAGCAACTTGGATGAACTTCTCAGTAACTTGGATGAATTCAGAGTCTATAATACTCAGTGGTCTATCACAGAAAGAAAGAACAGAGTACCACATGTTTTCACTCATAAGCAGACACTGAACATTTACCATAATACTGTAAGAAAGGAATTGGCAGTAGCAGGACACTGTCTGGTGGCGGGGGGCATATAACATTTATTGCAAGCCAGGCAAAATCGGGACCAAAGAGAGGCCCAAACTTTACCTGTTTGATGATCACTTGTATAACTAGTCCTGAATTATACCACATATCTTTAAATTAAAATATAAATTAAAAAAAGAAAATTCTAAATATTAAAATATTGACCATTAACAAATTTTAATTTTTTTCAATTTTCTTAGTTTTATTTTCTAGAAGAAACTTTTTACTTTATAAGGGGAAAAAAGTACAAAAAAAGGGGGCCAGATGTGGTGGCTGATGCATGTCAATCCCAGTGCTTTGGGAGACTGAGGTAGGAGAACTGAGTCCTGGAGTTTGAAGCTACAGTAATTATACCTCTGCATTTCAGCCTGAATAAAAGAGGGAGCTCTTGTCTCTAAAAAAACAAAAACAAAAAAAACTACACACAAAAAAAATAATGAGAGATTCCTATCCATATAAGTAGTTGGCAAGAAAAAAGACAAAAGTAAAATTCTCGTGGACTTCAACTAGAGTTGGTTTTAAGGAAATTTACAGTGGTCTTTCTGAACAGTTGTCACCCCCACCAGAGCTCATGATCTATTACTTTGCAGGTACATAAAAGTTTACAATGAAGTCAAAAACAGCAGTGTAATTGTAAACAGATAAAGGTGGAAAACGTATTAAGAACAGTAGTCTTCAAAAACCAACACACAGACTAGGCATGGTGGCTCACACCCATAATTTCAGCTATTCGGAAAGCTAGGGTGGGAGAACCACTTGAAGTCAGGAGTCCCAGACTACTCTTGCCAACATAGCAAGACCCTGTCTCTACAAAAACTAAATAATTAAAATAATTTTTAAAAAAGCTGGGCATGGTGGCAAGTGCCTGTAGTTCCAGCTACTTAGGAGGTTGAAGTAGGAAGATCACTTGAGTCCAGGAGGTCAAGACTGCAGTGAGCTGTGATCACGCCCCTGCACTCCAGCCTATGTGACAGAATAAGATCCTGTCTCTAAAAAAATTAATAAAATTAAAAAACAACAAATAAGCCTTAAAAAATACTGTCTACCTGGCAAACACAAGATGAAAGTAAAATGACAAAGCCATCTTTGCTGATGGAAGGCTCCTTAACTCAATCATGTGGTGTAGAGGTCCTGGTCATCCTGTTTCATCACAGAATTAGAGAATGAATTGTGATCAGAGAGTAAAGAAGGCACTACCAAAGGTAGTACAGTATTGTAAATTCTAATCCTTCTCTACCAAGGAAGACACTTAAGGTTATTCTGACTAAAATAATAATAATGCCTATCATTTTTGAGTGCATACTGACTACCAGACATTTTCGTAAGTACTTTACATAAAGCACCTCATCTAACTCTTATAACAACACTACAACATGAGTCTCAATAGGACCCTTTAGAAAAACAAAAAAATGACAATAGTAATAATTGCAAGAAATGCGCCAGAAATCTCAAGTGATTGTAATGATGTCTAACGTGGCAGACAAGATGTACAAACGCACATGTACAATCATTTGGGGATGTGTTGCTTGTACCTGGGGCATACTTTAGACAGACAGGAGAAATAATTCAGTCTACTAGACAAGATGGGAATTCTTTAACTGGAGTTACAAATGATAGCCCCTTCAAGATAAATAAAATATCATAAAAAGGAATGCTAACATCCTTACTCTATTTACATTGACTCCTGGGACATGGATATTCCATACCATACAATGAGGCTCCAAAGGAAGTGCCAAAAATGAAGGGCAAGCAAAGCATACTACAGTGTGTTTTTTTCCTCTCCTGTGAAGTTTTGTATGCACATCAGCAAGAAATAGAGCCTATTCTGTGTATGCTTGTTCTGGAAGAAAGGATCGCCCTTGTTAAGGCTTTGGTCTAATGAAGGAAATTGTCAGTGAAGGGTTGGGAAGACTGAAATGCAGGGTTATCTCCCCATGGAATACAGCTAAAAAGTTTTTGTATAACAAAAGAAACCATCAAGAGAGTACAAAGACAGCCCACAAAATGAGAAAAAATATTTGCAAGCTGTGCATCCTACAAAGGCTTAACATCCAGGATCTACAAGGAACTCAAACGAATTTTGAATGAAAAAAACAACCCCAACCCCATTAAAAAGCGGGCAAAGGTTATGAACAGACACTTCTCAAAGGAAGACATTCATCAAGCCAACAGAAAAAATGAAAAATCAAGCCACACGAAAAAATTATCTTTGGAAAAATGCAAATCAAAACTACAATTACATATGACTTACCAGTCAGGATGGCTATCATTAAAAAGTCAAAAAACAACAGGAGCTGGTGAAGCTGTGGAGAAAAGGAATGCTTCTAGACTGTTGGTGGGAACGCAAACTAGTTCAACCTTTGTGAAAAGTAGTACGACGTTTTCTAAAAGAACTGGAAATTGAGTAGCTGTACGAACCAGTAGTCCCCCATTGGTTACCATGTTCGCTATCAAGGGGCGAGAGGGTTTGCTAGAAGTCCAAACCTCCCCTGCATGTAATTTACTTATGTAGCAAATCCTCACATGTACAACTCTGAAATTTAAAAAAAGAAAAATAATAAGCAGGGTGACACAAGTTTCCAAACTGTGCTAAAAAGGTACAGGAAAATAACAGGGGGGAGACTGGAGGATCATATGGCTAAACACTTGGTAATGGGTTGAAAAGATTTTAAGACCATGATAATACACACACACACACACACACACACACACACACACACACACACACACACACACACCAGCACAAGAGTGGCCCCTACCACTTTATCCATTGGCTAGATCCACCTGAAATTTGAAATTAGCATGGGCTAGTGGTCTGTGTGACCTTGGTCTGGCTGGCTGACTAGTTGTGTGACCTTGGACGATTTATATAACCTCTCTGGGATTCAATTTTCTCTTCTGTATTAGGCAGGCATTCTATTGGTTGATCAGAGATATTGCTTCCAATTAGAAAGCAATTCTGAACTAGCCTCTTGTAAGAATGGAAGAATAACCATTGCAAGGAAGACCGTGACACAGAAAATGGGACAGATCCCAGGGAAAAAAATTATAAAGATGAACAACTTCAAGATAAAAATTTCTGTATCACATGATAGTCCTTTGCAAAAGTGACTTGTGATGAATTTCAGAAATATTTAAACTATTATGAGATAATGAATATCATAACAATTATTTTGAGTACCGGTGAATTTTATATTTTTACCAGTTTTAAGAATTATCCCAGCTGGGCACAGTGGGTCATGCATGTAATTCCAGTACTTTGGGAGGCTGAGACGGGAGAATTTCTTGAGCCCAGGTGTTCAAGATCAGCCTGGGAAACATAGTGAGAATTCATACAAAAAATACAAAACTTAGCTGGGCATGGTGGTGCACATCTATAGGTACTCGGGAGGCTGAGCCGGAAGGATCGCCTGAGCCCAGGAGGTGGAAGCTATAGTGAGCTGTGACTGATTGTATCACTGCACTCCAACCTGGGTGACAGAGCAAGACTCTGATTAAAAAAAAAAAAAAAAAAGCCACCAACTCCTAGAATAGTCTTCCCTCAACCTTAGGCTATCAATGCCATAGCAGCTTGAGACACAATTTCTTCTTACAGCAATGACAGTTCTACCCAAGCTTTAACCATTTTCACACATACCACTGTGCTGGCCTTTAGTTGTGCACACATACATGATATGATTTAAATATCTGTCCCCCCCAATCTCATTTTGAAATTTGATCCCCAATGTTGGAGGTAAAGCCTAAGGGGAGGTATCTGGGTCATGGGGGGATCCCTCATAAATGTTTTGATGCCATCCTCACAGTAATGAGTTCTCATTCTATTAGTTCTTGAGAGAGCACCCCCCTCACCCTGCCCCAGAGCTGGTTGTTTAAAAGAGTCTGACACCTCCTCCCCTGGCTGTAGCGTCTTCTCTTGGCCTGTAAACTCTGCAGTCTGACTCTCCTTGACCTTGCACTACGAGGTCCTCATCAAAAGCAGATGTGGGCACCATGACTGTTGTACAGTCTGTAGAAACATGAGTCAAGCAAACTTTTTTTCTTTATAAATTAGCTACCTTCAGGTATTCCTTTATAGCAAAGCAAACAGCAGAAGAGATGGGATCTATCAACCCCAATCAGCTAAGTTGTTGGAGAGTAGCACTATTGTAAAGAAGGCCCTGGATAGATACTGTCTTTTTTTCCCCCCAGCATGCTTTCATTAGAGAACGATTTCTCCCTCATGACTTGAAGTCTTGGTGTGGCTGCAGTGGCAGAATCCTGGTCTTTTAACTTCAGAGTCAGATTTATTTTTTTCCCCTAGAATGTGAATCTTGATCAGAAACGTGCAGTCACATAAGGCAGTTGAAAGGAATCTTCTCACAGGGGTACTCTAGAAGGAAATATACAAATTTTCTCTTTGATTTTCCAGCTTTCCCTGACTCTGTGAGCTACTCTGTGCTTAAGCTAAATCGAGTCCGTTTCAGTTGCTTACAATCGAAGAATCCTGACGCTGAAATGCAACAGTGCTAGGCTTCCCAATTGAGTATCTTGAAGGAAATGTCAAGTTGTGTTGCATTTGCTAGTCATTTGCTAAAAGAGAGAAGTGTCAGATCTAAACAGGAACCATCTGGCTTAACAAATTTTCCTAGTGAGAAAACTGAATTCCCAGGAGGACAAGAGACTGATTAGAAACCACACAATTAGTAATTGATGGACATAGATTCAAAACACCTGACACTTAAGTCTAGAGCTTTTCTCCAAATGCCAACAATTTAATGGATAATCCACAAAAAGATCAGTAATTATCTAGTAATTGAACACAGGCTCTATTTCTATTTTTAAAAAAGCTGTATCTAACAGTGGTCACTTTGTTTTTAAATGTTCTAACACATTCACCCAGTTCAAAAACATATTTTAAAAATACAAAGTATGCCCTTCTCCCACACCTGACCTGTCCTATCTCCCGCCATCCTCAGGTAATCACATTTATCCCTTTCTTCTGTATGTATCTGGGGTTTTATAATGCAAATACAAATACTTTGCTTTTTTCTTAGCAAAATATTTTATAGATTTTTCACATCATTACATAAAGAACTGTCTTATTTTTATGGATATATAATACTCCATTTTATTGGCATACCATGTTATTTAACCCCTCCTAAGTCGATGGACATTTAGATTGTTTAAAATCTTTTGCTGTTCAAAAAGAACACTTGTAAATAACATCAGTTTGGTAACTAAGCAATATTTCTGTGGGGCGAATTCTCAGAAATATACTTGCTGGGTCAAAGGGGATACATGCATGTAAAACTTTGATCATATTAACTAATAGCCCTATATAAAGGTTCATACAGGTTTGTATGGTACACCCATTATTCAAAATAGCTATTTCCTCACAGTTTTGCTAAGAGTGTATTATAAAAGAATGCTTTTCTAGTTCAGTTATTTAAGGAAAAGTAACTTAGAAGAGTTAATTTTTTAAGTATTGCCCCCCAAAAATAGAAAGCAGTTTTGAACATTCATCAAACAGTGTGTAATAGAAAGCTATTACCTAGGATTTTAAATAGTCTCCCACCGAAAGCTATCCTCCGAAATCTCTTTTGTTGCATGAGAATTCTTTCCTCACGTCGGCCACTTACAGTTTTCTGTAGGATCCAGGATCCAGTTAACTTTGGCCACAACCCCACCTAGTTGGTAACCAGAGACCTGGTGACCTGGGGCACCCAACCGGAAGATGACCCAGGTTTCCAGTACACAGCTGTTTCAAAGCCAGACCATTTTAACTTTCTCTATAGACACACCTTTGGGGCAAAGTAAGGGCCTAGAATTCTGGGTAAGACTCAACTGACTGCCCTTACTGTTTCAGTTCTCTGATTTCTCATTGGAAGGTAATCCCAAACTCCTCCCATTTCTCTGAAAATTTACCTGGAACACCAGCTGGGGGTTTGAGGTTTTATTGAAGGCCCTGACACAAATCAGTTGTGTGACCTTAAGCAACTTTTCCAGCCAACCTCCTGCTGTTTCTACTTTCTGATTTAAAAAATGAGTCGTTTTAAAATTTTTTGTTTTAAAATTCTCTTTCTCAGACCTTTCTCTGCCTCCACCACATCCTTCTATTCCTCGAATGTGACTGTTCCTCAAACATACTAGTCTTTAGAACTTAACACTTCTCCTTACATTCTATCCTTTGAGACTTTACCCACCCCATCCTCATAGCCTCAAACTATCAGCTACAAGCTGATAAGATCAACATTGTAGGCCTCATCTCTCTCCCTGTGGGCAGATGGCATAGTAGTCAAGAACTCTAGACCTGCATTGCTGACCTGAGGGGAACTCTGGTGCCATCCTTCCTCCTCTTAACATACTACAGTGGAGTGAAAGGAAACCTACTCTTGATGATTGTAGGATGCTCATAGAAACAGGAGCCTGTCATTCTTATTTCCTGTTTAGATGGCTGCCTGGGCAGTTGACTTGTTGGTCAGTCTATCTCAAGCTTTTGTGAAGAAAAGAATTGGTGAGAGAGGCTACATTGGAGAAAGTAGAAAGCAGGAAAGCTTCTTCTGGTGTGGCAAAAATGTGTAAGTTTTTCCTGGAGCATCTAACTGAGCCGCAGCTATTCTTGGAGATATGTATCTGGGTTAGAGCTATTGTTGCTGGTACCCCATCCAAGGGGGCCCAGGATCAAGAATCTATAAGGGACAATGTTGGGAGTAGGAGCTTGAGTGAGCAAGTAGAGCCAGAGATGGAGTTCCTAACTCAGGAATAATATATATGAAGAGTCCCACCTCCCAGGCCAACTTCAAGGAACTTACATATATGACTTACTACAGAATTAGCATTTACACACTTGTCTTACAGATAGCATAGAAGGTCAGTTAGTGTCAGCTTGAGAGGCAGAGACCATCGACAGAAAGAGAATTACTACCCAGGTAACTGAGTCAAAAGACATCTGCCATTTCTACATTGTTTTCCCCAACCAGAGGTCATAGGTCCTGAAAAGGGAATGAGATGATGACCTCAATCCCCACCACCAAATATACCCAGACTCAAGGATGGAGAGGAGTAAGAGAGAAAACCACCACCCTTCTCCTCCAGGACCCTTGAGCCCTAGACCTGGCTGTTGATCGGGGAAGGGAAAGATTTGCATTAGAGTTGAGATTGGATTGAAGTTTTCAATTATGTGGTCTTTTAATAATCAAAAGTGACTGGGATGTCATAAATCTTCCCAAGATATAGTTAAGGGATTTGATATCAGGAAGGGAAGAGGAATGCACACTAGGACAGCTGAGAAAAATGTTTACCCCAAAATAATGTATTTCATAGCAGAACTAGTTGGAATTGTTCAATGAACTGGACTTTTCAAACCCTGACTCTTTGACTTCCAACTATGGACTTTCAGCAAGTTACTTAAACTCCTTTTGCCCTATCTTCAGAATAGGGATTTATGAGGACATACAGAACACTTAGATCAATGTCTGAACCCATAATAAGCCTCAATTTATACCAGCTATTGTCATCATTATAATTCGCATATCTCACATTCATCTTTAAATTAATGTGGCTGGGGAATAAGTGGTGATGGGATTACCAAGGACATAAACTCAAATGCACTCAGAGGTATGAAGTGTGAAGAAGGACAGATGGTTAAGGTAAGGTAAAGAATTAGAGGGTATAAGACCTGCCCAATATATTCAAATTGAAATTTTAAAAATCTCTATTGTCCAAACAAAATACTTCTCTATGCTAATTTTGCCCTAGAGATTTTGCAATATCCAAAATAATTTCAAGATCCCATTCAGCTTTAACATTCCAGAGTTACTTAAGGAGTCATTTTAGCCAACGGTGTCAGCATTCAACCTGGACTTAACCACTTAGTCACCTTTGGCCCTTTCTCTGTATTCTGTCAGTCTGTATATCCTCTTCCTGCTGGAGACTAAACTCTGACCTTTTTCCCTTGTCCAAATTCCTAACTAGAGGCTTGGGGAATCACGCCTGTAAAAGACTCCTAAGACAAGGGTTTTATTACCCTATTACCCTATATACTGAAGTTTTCCAATGTGACTTTGGCATAATATCACACAACAGATAAAGAAGGAAATCGAAGTATTTTATGATCCTGCAAAGCCATTTCTAGAGGACTCCCAGATTCCAAGCACCTTGTAAACACTTACTATTCTCTCTGAAGTCTTACCTATAGAACTTCATTTACATATCAAGAAACTTGGAGTTTTTCCTTCCCCTTATCAATAAGACATCTCCAATTTCCAAAATCTTTAGATAAGACCTACAGATTGCCAGTCAGAATTTTTTTTTTTTTTTGAATCGAAGTCTCACTCTGTCACCCAGGCTGGAGCGAAGTGGCATGATCACAGCTCGCCACAGCCTCCACCTCCTGGGCTCAGGTGATCCTTCCACTTCAGCCTCCTGAGTAGCTAGAACGACAGGTGCACCCCACTATGCCTGGCTAATTTTTTTTAGGGGGAGGATATAAGGACTTGCTATGTTGCCCAGGCTGATCTCAAACTCCTAGCCTCAAGCGATCCTCCTGTCTTGGCTTCTTAAAGTACTGGGATTACAGACGTGAGCCACTGAGCCCGGACTGAGTCAGAACATTTTTCAATTCCCCTATTACCTGCAGGCCCCTTCTTGGAGATGTCCTGTCTTCCCAGGACAAACTAATATAAATATCACGTGAATTTATTTAGTTATTATTCATTTATTTTAATAACTTCTGCCTCCATAAAATGTATATAGCCAAACTGCAACTCAACCACCTGAGATACATGCTTCAACACTTCTTGAGGCTATGTCCTGGGCCTGGTACTCACATTTGGCTCAGAATAAACTTCTTCAAGTATATTGGTTGAACTTGTAATTTTTACATTGTCATTGCCTCCATTCAATGATCCCTTAGCCTCCTTTCCAACATAACTCCAAATACTCCCTCTTCTCCCCACTTCCACACCTGTGCTACTCAACTATTGCTGCAGCCCTAGGTTTTACAACAGTACAGGAGTATTTTTCTTACTCACCAGTTTGAAGGTCAGTCAGGGAGGATCTGCTTCAGTCTGTAGTTGGCTGGGCCCCAACCTTAGGATCACAACCTAATTTATATCACATGTCTCTCGTCCTCCTTGGACCATCAAAAGGCAGGAGCACAAGAGAATGAACAGAAGAATACAATGCCTCTTGAGGTCTTACCCTGAAACTGGCATGCTCTGACTTCTGCCCACCTTTCACTGGTCAAAGTAAACCACATGGTCAATCCCAACACCAATGGAGCTGGGAAATATACTCTATTTACTCTAGTGGAAGGTATTACAATATTATATGGCAAAGTGCATGAATATATAACTCTGATAAAAGGAGGGCATGAGTAATTGTGCACAATGAATGAATCAATATACCATAGCATATTCTCTTGGTCACAACTGTTCATGTCCCTTCCACCTACAAAATATACTTAACCCTTGCCCGAAGACATCAACCACAAGGAAGGAAATACAAGATTCAACAGTTAGGTTCGAGAACCATCCTAAAAATGTGCTACATACCTCATTGCTGAATATCACTAAGGTCGCCTTTGAAGTGCTTCCCTCGGGAAGCATTAATGCCAGCGCCTAGTCCACCTGTCAAAACAATTTTGGAAATCTTTTTCTGGAATAGCCATCAGAGCTGTCATTGTTATTTGTTGAGGCCTGACAACTAAGTTAGCAAACTTGCCACCATGCACTTATATTGGCAGCACTGTACAAATAATTGTATTGGAACACTCTCCTTACTCACCTGATCTGGCCCCCAAGGACTATTTTCTTTATCCGAAGATAAAGGAGATATTGAAAGGAAAGTATTTGATGACATTCAGGACATCAAGGGTATTACGATGATAGCTCTGATGGCCATTCCAGAAAAAAAGTCCCAAAATTGCTTTCACAGGTGGACTAGGTGCTGGCATTGCTCTGGCATCATTGCATAGCTTCCCAAGCAGAGTACTTCGAAGGTGATCATAGTGATATTCAGCAATGAGATATGTAGGACTTTTTCTAGGATGAGTTTGTGAGCTTAATTGTCGATCCTTGTATGTGAAGCAGTGCTAAACCCAACTACATCCCAGGATCAGCTCCAACTCAGGTAACCTGTAGCCTCAAACAGAGCCATTTGGCTAAGCCAGTCAAAATCAGCAGACATAAATGTATGCAAATAAATTTGTGATGCCACAAGACATTGAGGTTGGGGGGTGGTTAATTATGCAGCACTTATGTTGCATTACTTAATGCAATGCATTTTCTCACATTTGTTTCTATATCCTTGACATGACTTCATCGCTTTTGTAATTTTCTCAAATCCTTCCTATGTCTCAGATGGACCCAAATCATCTTCCAGTGTTATATCTTTATCTTAACTCCGATAATATCTACAGAGGCAATGTCACTCACTTTGTACTTCAAACATAGTTACTCTTGGTGTTTTGAAAACTTGTTATGTCCTCATTTTTAAACAAAGACTTTTCAAACACCTACTATGTGCCAGAAACAGCAAAGGAGCCGGAAAAACGGTGCTAAAAAGAGAATCCATCACCATCAAGGCAGTTACAGCCTAATAGGTATAAAAAAGGAACAACTAAGAAGAAACATAAATGCCCTAATTTCCAATTTATTAATCTTAGCTGTCTAATTAAATTTGAAGCTAAGATTAAAAAGTTAAATGCAGAGATTATTTTATTCTTTTCATTTTTAAAAAATTATGTTTCCATTGATGCATTATAGGTGTGTATCATTTGGAGGAATATATGATAATTGAATACATTTATATAATTTGTGAAGATCAGTGTACTTGAGATATCCAACACCTTAAATATTTGTCTTTTCTTTATGCTAAAACATTGCAATTATTCTCTTCTAGCTATTGTAAAATGTACAATAAGTTATTGTACTATAATCACCCAATTGACCTAGGTCTTATTTCTTCTATAAATTGTATATTTGTACTTCTTAATCATCCATTCTCTTCTCCTCATTAGCTTTCCCAGTCTCTTTTTTTTGTTGTTGATCATTTTGTAGTACCAAGCACAGTGATTCGTCTTAGAGTAACTGTTCAATAAACAGTTGACTTGTTAAGTGACCACCATATCACAGCCGCCTTTGTGCCATGTCTAACAACTGAGCTTTAGTCCATTGTTCAGGATAAAACATTTGCTTAATGTGCCAGGCATTGTGCAAGGCCAGGTGGTCTTGGCCATCCAGGAGAGCACAGTATGAATAAGACAGGCATGTAAGTATGATAGCACTTACTGTACTTTATACCAGGATGCACAAGAGTACTATAGGACCAAAGAAGGGTGACCAACTTCATTTGGGGAAACAACTTGATATTTATGATTATAATTACAATTTAGAAATTTTCTAGGCAAAAAATAATGGGAAAGACTACCCTAGTCACAAGAACATCATGTACAAAAGTACAGAAGCATGAGAAAGCAGGTGGGTTTGGAGATTAGCAAAGCATTAAGTATGGATAGAATTTAGGTTAGATGAGAGTTGGGTGATGAGAGAAGAGGTTGCAGCTGAACTGGGAAGATCCTTGAACACCAAAGTAATGAACTGAGGTATTAGTCCATGGGGATTAAGAAACACATGGGAGGTTTTCAGCATGGAAGAATTGTAACTGGATGTTTGAGTGTGACCATATCATGACAATGTGGCAGTTGGAGTAAGAAAAGATAACTTGATTATAGAAAGACCAGTTAGAGTTGAGTTTGGCAGCTCAGCCTGTAGTCCCGCGCTTTGGGAGGCTGAGGTGAGCGGACTGCCTGAGCCCACGGGTTCGAGATGGGCAACTCTACAACATATCAAAAAACTAGCCGTAACGCACGCCTGTAGTTTCAGGTACTTGGAAGGCTGAGGCGGAAGGATTGCCGGAGCCCAACAGGTCGAGGCTGCGGTGGCCTGGAGCAGCCACTGCACTCCAGTCTGGGCAACAGCGTGAGACTCCAACTGAAAAAAAAAAATTTTTTAAAAGACAGACCGGTTAGAAAACAGTTGAAATGATCCAGGCCACACATGATAAAGGCCTGGCTATGATGGAGGGTGGACTGGAGAGACATTTCTGCAGTAGTGTTGAGGAGAGGGAGGTAAAGCAAGTCTGCACCATGTCCATGTAGGGAGCCCAATGGCAGTGGTAACACAAAATCAGAGAAAAGGCAGTTTTTAACTGGGAAGAATACGGTTCTGGACTTGAATCCTGTCTGTTCCACTGATTTCCCTGAAATCTCAGGTAGGATACTTCACCTTTCTGCAGGGTTGCACCATCTACAAAGTGGAAAAATACTATCGACTCCATGGGATTGTTCTGAGGTTGAATAGAAGTATTAATAAAACACATAAAAATGTCTGGCTTTCTGCCTGACCCGTAGAAGTTGTTTGACCAATATTTTTTGAATAAAGCAAACTGAGAAAAACAGAATGAATTTCAGACACTGGGGTTTAAGTCTCGCTGGTTATGTAACCTTGAGTATGTTACCTAAACCTTTTGACACTCAGTTTCTTCATATGTGAAATAGCAAAAATTTGAACTGCCTTATTGGGTTGTTGAGATGATTAAACCTGAAACCATATGCAGAACCTCATGAATACTAAAAGTTGTAGGTACTCAATCAATGTGCATTGAATGAAAGTATAAATCAATTCAACTGAGCTTAGTACGTTCTGTTTAAAGAGGCAGAAAAAATACAAGCCATTTTAATAAATATTACATGCACATAGAAGAAGATGTTAAATGTCTTTTGAATGGTAAGCTTCCATTATTTGGAAAGTGAACTTGCTTAGAAAAAGTTCACTCTTAAATAATGTATTAAAAAAGTGGCATGTTTCTCCAATATGCTTGTATTACATAGAAAACAAAGGCGGGTACACAGCTAAATCTTTCTGCAGTGTATAGGAGCCTGCATGACTTTTACCCCAAAGAAGTGGTACGTAGTCTGAACTTGAGAATGGTGATTTTTAAAGAACCCAAGTGCTACCAGCATCAATTCATCTTGACACTATTCCTGCTTGAATAAATGTATTTGTCTTTGTATATTGTGGCTGTTGTAGTTACTGCTAGCTGTACCCCACTCCCACACCCCTTCTTCTCTTTCTTGTGGTAATTGGGTCCACCTGTCTCCACTCTCCAGCATTCCCCCTCCACCCACCTTTTTAGGAACACGGAGTCCCAGTTACAGACTACATTTCCCAACATTCCTTAAAGTGAAGTATGTTCATGTGATAAGATTCCAGGCAGTGGTAGAGGAGTGGAATTGATACGTCATGTCTTGAGTATCCTCCTAAAGACACCTTCCCTGGACTCTTTCTTCGGCAACACTAAGGAGCACATTCAGGAAGTGGCAGTGCAGCAGTAAAGAAGGAATCTGTGCCCTTTAATGACCTAGACGCCACCTGGACAGGCTGGACTAATTTGACAGAGAAATACACTTCTATCTACGTAAGCCAATACATTTGGGGATTTCTTTGTTAGAGCATCTCAACCTCTATCCATGGAATACAAAGTTTTATCTTATTTTTTTTGAGAAAAAGAACAGTTTCAATGGTGAAATTTGCCTTGAGGACCTATAGGACAAATGGATTTTTATATATCACGTGTGGTGTGTCAGGCTGAACTTCTCAGAATACTTATTATCATGCCAAGGTTATTCCCAAGGACCTTTCAGTCCTTCTTTACTTGATAATGGTATTTGGATTTCAAATGGAGAATTCTAGTTGTCAACTGGGTTGATTTTTATTATTATACTGTTGGTAAAGAAGTAGCAGTTTTTCCATTTCTTTTATTAGCCCTGACAGTGAATGCTGGTTGAATAATCCAAAGACCTTTCAAATTGTTTTATCTGCTATTGGACTTAATCATAAATTAGACAAATGAGGAGAGTATCTCAAAGAAGAATGTCTATAAGAAAGAAAACGACTCACCAACTTTTAATCTTGAAATCATGGTGTTAATTTTTTATGCCATAATCACCAATTTATATCTAATTTTTTTAAACTAATGAGTAGTACTGGAAATAGAATTTTATTATATTGTTTTGCCACCCTTGGCAGTTGGGGGAAAACAGTATAATTCAAGATTCTAGTTCTGCCTCACTTCAGTAATAGTAATTACCTTGCATCAGTACTTTCCTAGTGTAATGAATAACGATGAGATTGTTTAGATGTCAAAAATAAAGTCAGTAGAAAGATCGAAATACAAGAACAAGAACACCATATGATGGTAGAATATAGCATAACATAGATAGAACATATCAAAGTTATTATTCATGGTCACTTATACAACTTATCTCAGTCAGAGATAGAACTGCCTTGGACCAGTTGACCTGGAAAATAACTGCACTGCTGATATTTCAGTCACTATCTATCATTCTCATCTTCAGAGAAGCCAAATCAGTTTCTTCCCCTGGCCTTCCCAGTAACCACTGACAGCTGTTGTAGTGGAAAGAACTCTTGGCTATGAATCAGGAAACTTAACTGCTAGTCTTGGCTTTACCACTTACTAAGTGTGAATTTGGACAGGTCATGTAACCTCTGTGCAGAGTGATTATGAGGTTCAGAATAAGATAATCTATGGGAAGTAGTTTGGAAAATAAAAAGCTTTAACCAAATATACAGTAGTGTGAATATGTGCATGCAAAAAACCAAACATTGTTAATAATATAAAGCCACCTATGTATATATTTGTTCACATATAAAGATATATACATATAAACATACACACATGTGCGTATGTATAACAGATTACCTAAATTTAAGAAATTTTAGGATTTATGCCCTGGTTGCTTCTAAAATAACTTGAGACAGCAGTTGTAGATTAAAACACAATGCAAAGATGCAATGGGAAAGAGCAAAACAAAAAAAAGAGTTTATGTAGTTGGCATTAAGGAGTAAGTACTTTTTAATGGTGCCCTCCTGCTCTTTGTTCTGAAAGCATAAAACAAGACTTTTATCATCATATAATAAGAGGTTACTAATAATATATTTGTCGTCTGTGAATTTTCACCTCCCCCTTCCCAAATAAAAGCTAGAGTCTTGACCATGACCTCCATCTAACCACATGGTTTCACCCGTATCATCCGTCTGTCTCTCGTTCCTTGGAGTGATGATGTTAATAGACCAGCTACGCCAGGGTTTTAAGGAAGTGCCATCTGGGAGGCATCAAGTTCCCGTACTGGAATACAAGGCACTCACTACGCTTGCAACCTAAAGTCAGCTTGCATCCTAAAGTCACCCTTGCATCCTAAAGTCAACAAAACTGTTACAAGGTGAATTCTTATAATTTTCCCCCCTCAGGGATCATCATTAATCATGACATTAAGGAATGAGATTTACAATCATGAGAACAACCTATATATCTCCATATCTCCTTTACTGAGGTACCCAAATTTTCCCCCAAACAATTTTAAGTGAGCTACGTATTTCCATATATATATATATATATATATATATACACACACACACACACACAAATTAGGAATTAATTTCAATGTGGAGTGGAGGGTAATACACACCCCTTTGATTCCTCAGCTCAGATAACAACATTGTATTCTGAAAACACCTCTCAATTCTCTTGATCTTCCTTTCAAAACAGCCAAAAGCAAAGCACCACATTTTATGGCCTCAGCCCTCAACTTGAAAACCACGTATATCAGGCTAGGTTTTTGTTGGATAGTTTAGTATTGATAACCATCCATCTCAAATTAAAATGTGCAGAGTAATCCCTAGGTTAACATTTGGACGAGCAAAGAATGGCATTTAAGAGATTTGCCTCTCCTTAACCCCCATAGCCCTTTTAAAAATGATAGCATGTAAAATGGGGTCAAAATCTGTGCAGATGACTTGGAAACAGGAGAGCTGATCACTGAACACTGTTCCAATACACTGTTCTAATGCTGTGGTCAGCCTCACTTGCTCAACCAAAGCCTCACTCGGGGAGCCCATGCACCTCCCGGCATTAGATAATGCTTGCAGCTGAGTCAAAAATCTTTCAGGAGTTGAAATTTCTTCCTCTCTAGACTAATATTTCTATTTTCTGGCTATCACAAGGAAACAGTTCCTAGGGAAGAATGTGTTGGGAGTTTGCCGCTTTAGAACCACTTTAGAAAGTGTGCCTTTCTTCCAAAGGAAACTCCGGAAGCAGTGTCTCCCTTACTATCACAGTGGACTCGCCAAATAGGTTGCAGAGAGCTCTGGTCCAGCCTT
This sequence comes from Carlito syrichta, assembly GCF_000164805.1. Taxonomy (NCBI): domain Eukaryota; kingdom Metazoa; phylum Chordata; class Mammalia; order Primates; family Tarsiidae; genus Carlito; species Carlito syrichta. Next base: position 229,540 of record NW_007247819.1, on the reverse strand, counting down.
ACAAATGAAAGTCCTAGTGTCCTGAGTCCCAGCGCATCGCCATGCACAGAAAGCAAGAAGAAGGCGCGGACCCACACTGACGGCCACACATTCCACTCGTTTCTTAATTGTGCATTTGTGAGCTCACATGTCAATGGCAGACTCCATAAGCAGGTGCAGAGTAAACAAGTAGAATGCATTGGGAACGCTGGTTCTTGTGATGAGAATTTAACCTGTCTCACGGAGCAACTGCACAGGGACAAACTGTACGCAAGTAAACACCGTCTCCACGCCTGACTCACCTGGCTCCGCCTGTCCTTCTGGAGTTTAGAATACCTGCCCAGACTGGCCGACGTCTGCAGCAACTGAGACAGTGGAGAGAGAGAAGCCCCAAACCCTTAGTCTTTATATGCCCCCTCTTCTTCTGTTCAAACACCCCCCCCTTCACTCTGATTGGTTTCTGTTTCTTTCTCTGCCCCTTGCCTTTAAAATATTCTTTGCTCAGCAGCACTCAAGGTTAATGTTTCCAACTTTTCCAAAGCTTCTATGCACACACATCCGGGACATGCCAGTGTATCACCGGTGACCCAAAGTGACAGTCAGTGGAAGGTAGCTTCTTCCAACTCCTTTTCCTGAAGACTTGTTTCTCCTTTACACAGTTTGTCTTGGCTCTTCTAAAAGGTTAAGGAAGGTTGTCTGTTCTACCTGCAGGTATAATCCATAGTGGGGTTTTGTTTTATTGCGGTGGCCTGCATGATTGGCATATTACTGCCAGAAAGAAAACTCAGGTTCCATATTTCAAACTCTACCTCTTTTTCCAAATCAAGCACTTTCAGACAATTGTACGTTCCATTATCCTTTTTCTTTGTTACCTTCCTACCCAGATTGGCAATGTTTTCCTTTCTTAGTCTGATGCTTTTTCCTTTTTCTTTTGTGTCTAAGTGTAGTTTCTTGTAACACAGTTCACATTATGGATTGTTTATCTGAATTTTTTTTTTAAATTCCTTTCATTCCCAGTTTTCACATCATATTAGAGTAAACTTATATTATTTCCAAAGAGTTATAACTAGAATAATTTTGTCATTTCATCTTCACTTCTTGAGAGCACAAATGAATATTCACGTCAAATTCTGTCATAATAGGTGAAGAATGTTTCCAAGTTCATTTCTTGGTGTGAAATTTTATTATACTCATTATTGAGTAAAAGCAAGAGAGAAGGTTAAGAATTCTTCAGCTATACAGAGATTTTGCTATTATAGAATTGCTGAAGTGGCAGATATCCAATATGCCATTTTATAATTTCAGCATGACCATTTCTGATAACCTGAATGTGATAATGTTATTACTCAACATGTAATTGAATTTTTACAGTCTTGGTCTACACACAGAGACTGAAAGGCATCCTTTTAAAAATCATGTTTAGTTAAATTTAACTGATTTCTGCCTAACAGATAAATATCAACTTTCCCTGCAGTCTTTATTTTAGTGAATTCAATTAGCAATGAGATTTAACATTTTCCACAATAAATTTGTAATATATACTAAGTATAATTTCTTGAAACCTTGAAACCTTGAAACAGACTAACTCTGCAGTCTTTATTTTAGTGAATTCAATTAGCAATGAGATTTAACATTTTCCACAATAAATTTGTAATATATACTAAGTATAATTTCTTGAAACCTTGAAACAGACTAACTCATTCCCCCTTTCCAATTTCTCTGGATGCAGATGTACTGAATGTCCTTTCTGAATTCTCAGACGCTGAGTTATTTTTGATTCAGAACATTTCCACTGGTTGCCCTTGAGTAGATAGATATGCAGTATTATCACATTACCTTTGGAATCTCTTTAGACTGTGACCCACATTCTCAGCAAGGCAACTATATATGAACTCCTTCTCCATTAACTTTTTTTAAAATGACATCTCCCCTGAATAACTGGTCACCTTGTAAAGTCTCAACCCATTGAGTTGAGTACATGTGATACATATTTCTACGAATTGGATGGACGTTTTCTTTGCTCAATTTAGAGGTACCAAAAACTTTATTATTATCTTTCCATATATTTGAGTTAGAAGTACCAAGAACTTTATTAATATCTCCCCACATATTTGAGTTGTAAAGTTCACAAAATTGTCCTAGAGAATTACATTTTTCAGTATTTCTGTTTACTTTTTTCTTCTCACCCTACACCCCAGCTATATGTATGAATATGTATTTATACATCTATATTTTAAAACATAGGTTCTACATCAAGTGCCACCTCTCTAACTCACAATTCAGGCTTTGATAAAAGAAATATTTTATTTACAAGCAAATTCTTGAAATTCATTATTGCTCTCTATGGAGATAGCTTATAGTGTGCTACTTTCATAATAATCTTTTTCACATCTCTGTCTGAAAAAATTCTTGGGAAGTCACTGTCTCCTTGTCCTGACCTCCCCCTCTAGGGTCCCAAACCAGTCTTCAGAAGTATGTTTTGTTATAAGAACAAAGACATCAAATGTTTTGTTTACTCCAAAATACCTTCATTGTAATCACAAATAAATCATAATACATTTCTAAATGACAGGTTTCCAGAAATACTTGATGGAGGTGAAGAAATTGGGGTGAAAATATTGCCAGTGCTATGAAAGGGAGGGAACAAAATGAAAGATACAAAGTACATAGCTTGCTATTTTAATGACCAAAATTGTTTCAATTAATAATAGTATGCTCATATGTTATTTATACTCTTTACCCTACAAGGTGGGTATTGTCCACAAATAAGGAAGCCAAAGCTTCCAGTTGTTATGTGGCTTGTCCAGGGTAAGATAGCAGAGAAGTGGCAGAGCCAGGAACCAGGCCAGGTCTGCCAGTGCCCGTACCCATGCACCTGTGCCTGCACATTGCTCCAGGCCCTGTCAGAAGATGCTGAGGAAAGAACAGGTGAGGGCCAAAGATCTCCAAATTTCTGCTACAGGTAAGTTGGAATCTTTACAGGAAAAGAAGTTGAAACCAGAATATTTATAGAGAGAGCCTAAAAATTTCCCTCCCAACATCTCCCTAAAATCTAAAAAAAAGGGGGGAGGATAACATAGAAAGATCATGAGATCAGAAGTCAGAAAGTACTGGGTCAAATTCTGCCTCTGCATCTTATTATACCAACCCATACCTCGGGTGAAATGCATAGTGTTTTGTATTCAAGTTTTTCTCATTAAAAAAAAAAAGAATATAATAATACCTACTCCACAGCGCTAGTATGAGGACTAAATGAAATAACTTCTCGGAAAGTCTCAATATGAGTGTTCATTCCTTTTATAGTATGAGCTCAATAAATGGCCCTTTCCTCTCTTTTCATCCATTGCTATAGTTTATTTTAAACCTTTAAATAGCTGCAAAGGAAGATGTTTTAAAGTCTGTAACAATATATTCTTTTTTCTTAGGCTGACTTGGGGTGTATTTTACTGTATTTTATTTTATAGAGATGGGGTCTCACTATGTTGCACAGGTTGGTCTCCAACTCCTGGACTCAAGCAATACTCGTGCCTCACCCTCCCAAAGTGCTGGGACTGTGAGTGTGAACCATCATTCCCAGTCACATAACATATTCTTAAAAGAGTACTAGACAACAGTTGTACTATCATGGTTGAACATCAATTCTATAATAAATTCTAACTGCTGGTTCAAATACTGACTCTTCCCTTTACATGTTGTATAATCTTAACCCATGTGCTCAACACTATTGTGCTTCAGTTTCCTTAGGAATAATGATGACACTTTGTGAGATTTTCTGAGATGCAAATTCATTTAATGATTTGTTTTTCTGAGATGCAAATTAATATAAGTACAGTGACTGGCACTTAGTAAGTTACTCCATAAATGCCAGCTATTATTATTATCCAAGTAAATAATACAGCTAGTAATTCTCAACAGGGGTGACTTTACTCCCAGGGGACATTTGGCAATGTCTAGAGACATTTTTGGTTGTTCCAATTCAGGAGGAGGAATCTAGATGCTAGAAATTAGTGATGCCACTAAACACTCTAAAATGCACAAGACAGCCCTTACAACAAGGAATTATTCAGTCCAAAATGTCAGTAATGCCGAGGCTGAGAAATACTGAGATAGAAAAACCTCTTTAGTCAACAGAGATCCTGAGACATTTTCTCCATGGGGCATTAGATGCCATTAACCAAATATTGCTGACAAAAAACAAAAAACAAACAAAACACACACACACAACCCTATGAAATTGCACTGCATTCAATATCAAGTAAGCTAATGCTGGAAAAAGTAAAAATGATGACTGGATATATGGGATTATAACACACTAGTATATCTTAGAGTTATTTTAAAATACTCTTTTGAAAGAATAGTCTTTATTTCTAATTAGAATCACAGTTTTAAGATTCTTAAATAAGAATTCTGAGAGTGGAGGAACAAGGATACATGAGGGCTTTAGAGATTACAGGTCTTGCAAAAATTAATGCCTGAAAATGTATCTGGATTCCTTCCCCCATAGGATGAACAAGAAGAAATGGTAGGCTTATAATGGGTACTGGGTAAGAAAGAAAGACGGCGTGAATTTTCATGCTCCTTTGTATTTCCATTCTCCTAAGCCTTGCCTAAATACTTATTGTGTAGCTGGATTATTTAAAGAAAGCGAAATGCAAAGAGCTCAAAGGAACTCTTTCCTTGCAGTTGTGTCTCAGGTGAGTTTAGCAGGAGCTCTAGCTGGAAGGATTTCTTACTCATCCTTTCCGTGAGCTTCTCTGTGTCTCCTCCAGCTTGAGTTGAAGAGGGTATGCTGATCACTTTAATCAGAACCTACTGAACCCAAGAAAAAAGCCTTCTTCACACACACACACACACACACACACACACACACACACACACACACACACACTCAAAAGCCTCTGAAGTCTGAGGAGGAAAACAGGAAGCTCTCCATAAAGAACATACACTTGGTTTTGATTTTCATTACTTGGGACTGGCCGGTGCTCAGGAGATTGCTAAGCAACAGTGAGATCCCTTTCCTTTTTCAATCCTTGACAGGGAGGTACTGCTCAAACACAGACCACTGTGCTAGAAACAGAGGATTCATGGAGAGGTATGACTTCTTTCTCAAGCTTGCAGGTGATATTCACCAGAGAGGCTCACATATATACAGAATGAACTCAGTGTCTACCATATGTCAAAGAAGGACTCTGTGTCACATTTTGATTGTGGTCTAAATCATGGTACCTAAAGATGTCATGTCCTAATCCCTGGAACCTGTCAATGTTCCATTATTTGAAAAAAAAGGGTCTTTGCAGATATAATTAAGGATCATGAGATTGAAGACAGTATCCTGGATTATTAGGGTGGATTCTAAGTGCCCTTAAAAGTGTACTTATAAAAGGAATGTAGAGGGAGACCTGGCACGCAGGAAAAAGGAGAAGGCCATGCAACCACAGAGCCAAGGAATGCCAGCAGTCAGAAGAACTTGGAAGAGGCAAGGAATGGATTCTCCTGTAGAGTTGACACATCTTTTTCTGTTCAGTGAAACCAAGTTTGAATTTCTGGCCTCTAGAACTCTGGGAGAATACATCTCTGTTTTAAGCCATCCAGTCTGTGGTAACTTGTTTCAGAAGCCACAGGAAAATACAACACACTGATGTTGATTCTTCTCACAGGCCTATATCATTCCAACCTACAGAAGAAAGAAAGAGTAAGAAAAAAGTGGAGGAGGAGAAAGAGTGAAGAAACAAGGTAATAAGAGAGTTTTTAAAAGGTGGAAGAAGAATGACAAAGCATGGCCAGGCCATGTTTCCTGGCTTTGGCTCCCTCTCCTACCCTGGGGAGGTGAATCTCCTCTTTCTCATTCTCTCTCTCTCCAATTTACTTTCTAAATAAACTATCTTTCCTAACCTAAAAAAAAAAAAGAAAGAAAGAAATACAAAGCAGAAAAAAGTAGAGGAGAAACAACTTCAGGGAACGGTAGGTCATATATGAATCATATTGGAAAAAAGTGCATACAGCCCCTAGGTTCCACTTCTATCTACATGGTGGACATTAAGGCTATGCCTAGGTCCTAAGATAAGTTTGTCTTTAAAAATCTTCATGATTCACCCAATGATTCTAATGCAGCTTACTGACATTTTTCTCATCAAGGTTACCAATGAGCTACCACCTTTTAGCCAAGAATAGTGACTCCTTAGTCATCAAGATCTTAGGGTTGATTTACCAACTTTAAACATCTTTCAAGGTTCTGTTTGTAGCCTGCTTCCCCTACAGAATCTCTCTTGACTTCTGCTGTTTCCATTTCCCGAGTTCCTATTACACTCACAGGAAGTATGTCTGTTATTTCTGCTCCTCCAAAAAAAATTTAAAAAAAAAAGAGGACAGGGATGCTGCTAAATAACTTAAAGTGCATAAGACAGCTCCCTTCACTGAAAATTATAATATTTTTTTCTATCCCCTCCAGCAATCTGCATAAGGCAGGTCTGTAATAGAGCTGCCCACTATTCTGAAGCCAATAATACAGAGGGTCTCACCTGCTTCATCTTTTACCTATTTATCATACTGTGTAATGATGATTGATATTGAAAATTATGTCCCTGAGGCATGCCAGGTTTAAATCATAAAAAATAGATTGATAAAATTCATTGTCTTGTTAGTTGAAAAAAATCTACTCCTACATTTTAGGAAGATTTCCAACTAGAAGAATTGAGGCCAGAATGCGTTTCTCACTTTCCTAATTTAACCCCCAAATGCAATTAGCTACAACCCCTCAAGTCCCAGATATTCCAAGCATCAGAAGATTTACTTTATTCACAGAAGAGTTACAAGTTTGCCATATAAATATACCTGAAGTTGCCTGCTTTCTGATATTTATTTCTCAGTATGTGGCAAGTGTTAGTATAAAAGTAGTAGAACATGAGCTTATTTCTAAATTGATTATATGTTACTGGCTTAAAATTACCCAAAGGAAAGTCTGCATTTTTGGGCCTGTTTATATTTTTTATATTGCTCATTTACATCCAGTGTAACTGAAATTGAAGTTCTGTTAAGTAAACCACCCCACAGTAAGCAATCAGATAACTGCCCACATGCAAACCATTATGCACACACATGGCCAAAACCAAGGACATCCTACTGTCTGAGCATCCCTCATGATTTTACATTATAGTGTTTATTATTTATTATTATTATTATTATTATTACTTGAGGATTTCTCTAATCTTCTGTTGATCTGAAAACTTTGTTAATTGGCCTTTTTCTTGGAAAATATTTTGAGGTGGAATGAATTCTTGGTTGACAATTCTTTTCAAGTCTTTAGTTTTTATTTTTTAAGCATAAAAAACCAAAGGCACATTGTTGGCATTCCCATCATTAAAAACAATGAATATAAACCACATCATACAATTAAGAATCACAAACACATAGAGAATGAAAATAAATAAAACAAGTGAACTAATTAATACTCTTCCAAACCAGAAAACTGGGACTTAAAACATTGTAAACCTTGGTAAAGTAACGTATATTCTTATAAAAAAATCATATATTCTGGCCGGGCACGGTGACTCAAGCCTGTAATCCCAGCACTTTGGGAGGCTGAGGCGAGAGGATTGCTTGAGTCTGTGGGTTCTTGACCAGCCTGGGCAACATGGTGAGACCTCATCTCTATAATAAATCAAAAAAAAATTAGCTGGGTGTGGTAGCGCGCGCCTGTAGTTCCAGCTACTTGGAAGGCGGAAGGATTGCCGGAGCCCGGCAGGTCATTGCTGGGGTGGCTGTGAGTGTGCCTCTACACTGCAGCCTGGGTGACAGAGTGAGACTCCAAACTCAAAAAAACAAAACCAAAAATCATATAGTCTAATAGTACAGTATTTTGTACCACATTGCCTTTCTCACCTTGGAAAAATTCTGTTACAGTTACATGACCCACGCTAATGTTTTTTGGGGGGTCTTTTTATAAGTAACAGTTTTTGAAACTGAACATCCAGGTACTTTCTAAGTCAAGTTGCTTGAAAAAAAACTTTTTTTTTTCCTGGCTCTTGTAGAATGCTCCAAAAAACTAATTGAGAGCAACCATAAAAGGATTAATTAAAAATGATGAAATTCATAAAATGTAAATGCACCCCCACCCCATGCGTGTGTTATCTATGTATCCAAAGCACGAGGCAGTCACGCCAGTCACACCCTTATTTTAATAACCTTAGTTAGGACTGAATAATGAGTAGGATTAAAAGGTCTACACATAGTGGAAAGCTAAGTGGGTTCTAAGTAGGGAAAAAGGTCTTTGACAAAGCTGACATTACCAGGTTCCTTTTTTCCACTTTCCAAAGTGAATCCTGTAGGTTGTAGCCTGTTTTCCTGTCTGCAAATGATAACATGCTTAATATTCTACTAGCACTTTCTGGAACTCTCTAACTTCACTGTCATCCTGAGAGAACTCTGCCCCTGAAGGGGAAAATAATTTTTCTTCACCCAGGGTCTTTTCCCTTATATTAATATTAATATCCCATGAGAATATTAGCTCTGGAGTAAAGAATTTGGTGGCAAAATTCCATATTTACTCATGAAATCCACCTCCAATTCACATTTTAATAGGACACTCAAAAGAAAAACTCCCTATTCCCACCTCCCTTCCTTCACACTTTCCCTCAGCTTCATCTGACATGCTTTTTCTCCCCTTTTTTTCTGCTTGAATCAAAAGGTCACATTTACTAGGAGAGGCTTCTTTAGGCAGAATATACATTGTATTTGTTACAGAAAATTATTTAAGTTTTTAAAAAACTCATTTGGCACTGGCTATAGAGATGGGAAACGGAATCAGTCAGGACTCAGTCTAGCATCTAATCCCACCTGGCTGCTTTTTGCTCCCTCCCTTAGATGGAAGGAAGGGAGGCATAGCAAAGCCCAATGCATCATCAAGTCTCAGTGAGACTTCAGAAGTGTAGTGTGGGTGACAGTAGGTGCCCAGCCTTCCTTTCCTAAAAATACTATCTAAAATACCCCCCAAGAGAAAAGAAACTCCTTGGTGACACTAATTCTTAAAAATAATTTTTAAATGACATTTTGCACATGTAGTTTGAGTGACAAAACACATAGACTCTGACATCATACTCTGCTTTCAAACTTGGGCTCCAAGCTTACTAACGTGTGATTTTGGGTAAGTTACTCAATTTCTCTGTTCCCTAATTTCCTCATTTGAGATAAATTCTTGAATTAAAATGCTAATACTACTAACTTCATAGGGTTGCTGGGAGAATTAAGTGAGTCAAAATATTCAAAGGGCTTTAGAATAGTGTTGCACATAGTACACAATATGTGTCGGGCATAAAATACCTACATCTCCTTCCCAGACCCATACAAAGATTTGAAAATATGTTTACACACACACACACACGGGGGTGGGGGACCCAGAATTATCTTTTGGAGGGATGGCCCCTGTAATACGGGCTTTACCTGCTAGGTAAGTGTTCTAGGAACCCATCAGCATATCAGCTAGTTGTTGTGAGAGGCTGCCTTTGGTTTTAGTGAATTTTTTTTGGCAATTCTTTCAAATGTTTGCCCATTTCATGATGGGTGGTTTACAAGCATATCTGCCCACACCACACTGAGTGCTCAGCAGTTTTTGGCCAAAATAGCATGACCCCTGCTGCTTCACCCTACCTATTCACCCAGTCTCACCCTGAGAGACACTTTTTTTTGGTTTCCCCAGATAAAAAAAAGTCCTCAAAGGGAAACGTTTTGCTGATGTGGAAGAGGTGAAACAAAAAAACGGCAGAAGTACTAAAAGGCATCAAAATTGACAAGTCCAAAAACTGTTTTGAGTAGTGGAAAAAGCATCTTGATAGGTGTATTGCATCAAATGAAGAGTATTTTGAAGGTGACTGAAGTTTCAACCTGTACGCATACACAATTTTTTATAAATAAATTCCAGTTTTTTGGAGTCCTTCCCTCACACATAAAAATATTTTATGTCATGTATATAATCTGAACTGGCATTTAGTAGACATTTGATGAATTAATGCAATCTAACACTAATAGAATAAGTATGATAACTCTAGAGTGCAATTAGCTTTGTCACATTGTTCTATAGTTTCATTGACCCATTTACTGTTTGGTACATGGAGAAAGAATCTCAGAGTTTATTAATGAAGTAGATCAGGCCTAGATCGGGCTAGAACTCTGTGCCAGGTTCTGAGCTTGACACTCTTCATGTAACATTACATATGTCTCCTAATAGCTCTTAAAAGACACAACCATTAGTTCCATTATATAGATGACAAAAATGAGGCTCAGAGATGTTAATTACTTCAAATCACACAGCTAATAAATTAGTGGTAGAGGTAGGAGTCTAATTTTATCTATTTAAGCAAAACATGACATGTAAACCAGAGAGGGAAGAGGGATTATATCAATATGAGTATAATGATTTTACAGAAAGGTCACTATTACATAGATAATTGAAAAACAAGATTTATAATTCAGTTATTTCATTCTTTTTCTTTTTTTTTTTTTTGAGTTGGAGTCTCACTCTGTTACCCAAGCTAGAGTGTAGTAGCATGCTCATGGCCATCACAGCCTCAACCTGTTGGGGTCAGGTGATCCTTCCACCTCAGCCTTCCAAGAAGCTGGAAGCACAGGCATGCACCACCATGCACAGCTATTTATTTATTTGTTGTAGAGACAATGTCTTGTCATGTTGCTCAGACTGATCTCCAACTCCTGAGCTCAGGCAATCCTCTCGCCTCTGCCTTCCAAAGTGCTGGGATTACAGTAGTGAGCCACCCTGTCCAGCAAGGTTCGTAATTCACAGATGGTTTGGTCTCTCTCAGAATTAGCTTTGAGGCAGAGATTCAGACTACACACTGTCCACTTTGATCCAGTGCAGAATGCTATTGTATACTCAGTGGTATTCTTATGGACTATTAGAGATAGAAAGTGATCTAGAGGTCCATGTATTCAACTTCACCAATCACCAGCAAGGAGACAGGAGAGATGAAATGGCATACGCAATGTCATATAGGCAATTCGTGACAGAAATAGTTAGGATTCCTCTGGACCTAACACTACCTTTACAGCATGCACCACAGCCAACTGGAACACTGGTTTTAAATCCACCCATTTTGATGCACATCAATTCTAGTTTTTTTAAATATCCCAATTCCCACTTTAGCATCTAACCCTAAAAAGAGTATTAGGGCAATTGTTAAAATTCTCTGGAAAAATAAAATAAATAAGAATATTTTCTAGTAGTAAAAGCAGGCAGAGTTTATATCTAGAAGTTTCTATTTTTAAAACAGAACCAAAATTCTGGTATAGTTGTATCCCATCAAATAAGAATAAGAGTTAAATAAAGTCTAGGCGGGAGAACAGTATTTTAAAGGAAAAGTGCCTTTCCTTTTTGTGTAGAGAGGAGGAGTTAAAAGGATCTTTAACTAATTTTTTTTAATATTAGATTGTATTTATTCACCAAATATTTACTGAGTATCTGAACAACTATAATAGCAGAAATGCTACTTCCTTGTACATTTCACAGCACTCATTACAGTGCTGGGCTTTTGGTAGGCACTGATTAATTGGTGGCATCTTTTCTTATGTTCAGGATATTGGATAGTTTCAGGACAAAAGTCATTGAGGTTATGTCACCTATTATTGATGTCCTCCTATGGAGGTGGAAGCATAGTTCTTGTCTATTCCAGTGCTTGGATTGGCTAGGACCATGTAGCATAGAAAAAACTTTAAAGTTAAAATGTCATCAGTAATGAGAAGTCCAAAGGCATACAGTTTCTTTCATTGTGCATGTACCAGAAGCTTGCAATCAAGCTGACAAACATTAATTAGTATGATGGTACCCACGTTAAAAAGCAACAAAAAAACAAACAAAGAAAACTGCATTATCTACATATATCTTAACACCTAGGAAATTTCGTGAATGTGAGTTACAAGAGACAGATAAAAGCACATTATCCACTGCTTCAGCATTACCACCTCACCAAACATAACAGCTGAAAAAGTCGAACCTTGGGAAGCTCAAACTTTATGACCTAAACTTCAAAATGTGAAACATCATTTCAATAGCAAGGGTTGTGGATTGCAATAGCAATGTGAAGAGAGGAAGTAGTAAAAGTAAAGACAAAGAAGAAAGGAAGTACACAATTCTAAATGATTTTTATAGCAGACACTTAGCCCAAGTAAGCAAATAAATTGCTAAATGACAAGAAATTGGCACATGAACTAAGCAAGTTTCTCAAGCCAAACGTCTTGAAATGAAGAAGCACTGGTGTGATGAATACACAACTAAACCACAATCAGCTGCACATTAGCTAGATACTGGCAGATCTAGAAGGCTCAGTGAAGACTGAACTACCATATTGTTTAGCGGGTGAAGCACAACTTCCTGAGGAGGATACTGAAAAGTCAACAATCATGGAGTAATTGATGTTGATTCATCACCATGAGTCTCCCCACTTGCCATAAAAAACCCACATTGCAAAACCAATTTAGGATTTAAAGGATTAACATTACAATCTCAAGGATTTTGTTCCACATTAACCATCTGCTGGACAGTCCTGGTGAAGCATGTAGTGATGATAGGAATATCTACAAAAATCCCTAAATATGATGGCCAACATACACTCAGGCCTTCAGCTGTATACTAAAACAAGCATGAAGGAAATAGTGTGTGCAATGATAACATAAATACTTTACTGATACTCATTACAGAAAAATCAGCACATTTCAAGCTCCATAAATTAGTTATTAATATCGGTTACATAAGGATGTTATCTGGTGTGGTTTTTATGCCATTTGTGGTACTGAAGGCATGAGTTAAACTATTAGGCAGAAGTTCTCCAAGAATGATATGTGATTTGAATTTAAATGAATACAGTCAGGCAAGTGGATTTGTTAAGTGCTCAAAGACTGCAAATCTGGCTACCAACACCAGTGAATAAACACATTTTGCTCACTATAGTAGTGGAAGATGGATGAAAAGTGTAGGTGTGGTTAATTCAGTTAGTAAATGTGTTTTGGCACTTACAATATGCCAGCCACTGTGCTAGGTAAAACACAATGCCTTTCTTCAAAGAGATTACTGTCTAGTGAAGCATCTTGTAATTTAGAGATGTAGTAATCATGTTCATAGCATCTGTATATAATAAACCAAGCAAACTCCTTTCTAGGTATCATTAGTTGTGTTTGTAATTTTCTATGTAGATGTCAAAGATTGTTTCTAGATACAATGTTGATTGAAAGAATTAATATGTTCAACATGTGATATTAAAACAATAAAACTCCTAATCTTTGTTCTTATTACACAACTTTTCCTACATGTTAGATGTTTGGCTAAAAATTACACAGTGCACTGCAAATATTAAAGTGGTGATGATTTACTTTGCCTTCCCAAGACCGGCCACATGGGCCCTCACACAAGTCATGGGTAACTTGGGAATTAGCGTCTGTGACGCTATCAGAAAAGGTAAGTAATTATTCTGTTGGTAAAAAACATGCTGATTTGGGTAAATTGATCAAACAGTGTGTAAACTCATGGTGTTGAGATCGGTTCCTGAAAGAACAAGGAACTCATGCTGGTATTTGCCACTTTGATAGGCACCAGTTAATATCTTAGGAAAGCTGGTAGTTTCAAACGTGTCTGCACATGTAAAAGGACAAAAGAAGATTCCTCAAACATTCATGCTTTCAACACCAGGGTTATAGACCCTAGAAGATTTTAACTTATTTTCCTTTAGATGAATATGTTGTTTCTAGTGCACTTGTAATCATTCTCTGAGAAGAACAATAAACACTAAATATTTAAAGGTAATGAACATTTAGCCTGAAAACTACTTGCATGAATATTGCATAGGAAAGCTTTTCTATAGCTACTCTGTGGTACCAGTGTCTACTACAACTTTACGTCCCATTGAGAAATAGAGTCCCAAAGGGCAAAACTCAAGGTAGATTACATCTGACCTCAATTGTGGGCATCAGTACAAGAAATAATACATCATTCACAACCCAAAAGCAGTGAACTTGAGGTAGCGGCAGACAGAAGACAGCAGTCATGCAAGTTGACATTGTTTCTCAGTGGCTCCAGAACTGGATTATTCTACATGAGCTCTGTTTATGAGAAGCTCAGCTAATCTTTAGTAATGCTTCCAATAAATTGAATCTAATTTTCATTTAATACCCAACAAATTATAAATTCTCATATACACACAAGGTCCTTGCTTCTGGAAAGTGAAGGTTGCCTATAAACAAAACAAAAAGAATCTCTTTGGGGATGTAAGGTTATGTCCAGACTAGCCTTTGTGTTTAGTATTTACTTTCATATGGAGTCAAGGAAAATGCAAGGGTCTTGGCTTTGTTCTGTATTACTTGATATTACCTAATTATAGCCAGCGTTTAGATCCCTCCTTTTCAAAAGTTCAATGTTTTTAATCCACTTTTCCGAGATGAACAACAAACATTAAAATGTTGATGAGTAATGCAAGTTTAGCATATTCAAGTCTACTTGTACCAACTTCAAATTGTATATCATACAACTGTTATAATTGGCAGTTAGGAATTATGAGTATATGCATATTTAAACATATGCATTCAGCTAGTCAACTTTAACAGTATACTAAGTAAAGAAATTATATCCAAATTCTTAAAAATTCCAAGTCAAAGATTGGTAATACACACTGAAGACTTTTTTTAGCTGATGAAATAAGATTTGCCACATAACAGGTTAACAATAATTGACTGATTGAATAAATGAATAGACAGTTGAATTAGTGGAATGAGTATTTTCTGGAGTGGAAGGCTACTAGTGCTGAGGAAATTTAGGAATGTAAGTATAATATTGTTGGCATATGTCCTGTTCAATAATGGGAAGATTTTCCAAAGTAGGTATATCAGCAGGTGTAATAAAACGCATGTGTATGTTCATGTAGGCTATTTAAAAAAAAAATTATGCACATAATCATAAGGTACAAATTCCAACCCATAAAATAATTGAAAACATTTTAAATACACTTTGAAGTGTTATGCTGTTTGCTTGGTTTTATGGTGTTATACTTGGTTTTGTTATGCTACACCTGTACATTTCTGTACTCTGATTGTTGCAATTGGCAAGAAGGGTGAGGAGTCCTTATCAAAATTTCTGACCAGAACTTATTACATTGTAGTTACTCAACAAATAAGCACTCTTAAAAAATTTCCCACACTTTCTCTGAGTATGACATAGTGAATTATTTAAATTGATTGTCAGAGATCAGAAGTTCTTGAAAAGATTGTTGTTTTACAATTGGAGAATTCAGTACAGATTTTCATTTAGTCCATTCCTAAGCAATAAGGTAAGAAGGAAGCACCTTGATTTCAAACAAATATTTCATATTTGTTCATATATATATATATATATTTTTTTTTTGGAGTCTCTCTCTGTCGCCCAGACTGGAGTACAGTGGCACGCTCCCAGCCACCGCAGCCTTGGCCTGCTGGACTCCGGCGAGCCTTCCGCTTCAGCCTTCCAAGTAGCCGAAACTACAGGCGTGCGCTACCATGTCCAGCTAATTTTTGATTTATTGTAGAGACGAGATCTCACCAAGTTGCCCGGGTGGGTCTCGAACCACGGGCTCAGGCAATCCACTTGCCTCTGCCTCCCAAAGTGCTGGGATTACAGGCTGAGCCACCAAGCCCAGCCATCAGTTATATTCAGGAGAGGTACAAGATGCAAAAGAAAAGACCAAAACAAAGCAGATATGGCTAATAACTATCAGTCTTTCAGGGACAACAAGATGGAAAGATACAATAAATACCTGATCTTGGTGTAGACAGTGAGGTAAAGCTGAATGAGATTTAAATGTTGAGGAGTCATCAAATTAAAAACTTCCTTAAGATGACAATGTCAAAGTCTAGAAATGTTAGTCTGAAACACAGTGGATGACTAAGAGCCACTGGTACAGAGAGAAAAACACAAAATTGCATATGAAATGACAATGTGGAACCAATGCCCCAAATCAGGTTGCTCCCAAGTTCCTGGGAACAAGAGGACACAGGATTACAACTCAGCCCTAAAGACAGACTCACCCTTTATCACATACTAGTTCTGCTCTTCAAACAAGAGAGAAGAGCTACCCTATAGGTCCTGATTTCATTGGATGCCTCGATGATGATCCTGATGAATGTGTATAGAGTCCTGGTTAACAGACGTCTGTTAGAAGGAGCAGGTAAGGAAGTGAGTAAGTAAATCAAGCATTTTTGGAAGTGGCTTTAAGCCCTTCACTTGGGTGAGTTTTGGAACTGGAGTTGCAGTGTGAACACCTGGGAGAATACACAATTTTGGAAACCAAATTTCAAAAGGGTACTCTTGTACATCATCTGGAAAAGAAGTCCCTTGTTTTTGTTTTGGAATAGGCATTGAAACTCAGAGATCATCATCAAATGAACATTAAGGCGTGGCTCTTGAACTTGAGCATCCATCAGAATCACCTGGAAACTTGTTATAATACAGATTGTTGTCTGCCCCTCCAAAGTTTCTGAATCAGAGGGATGGCCAGAGAACATATAGTTCTGGAAAGTTTCCAGATAATACTGCTGCTCTGGTTTTGAGACCACTTTGTGAACCAGCATTTTCTGGAATACCAAAGAAAAGGATATGTATCTTCCTCACAAAACTACAATTTGCCTTTAGTGAAATCTAATCAGTAGGTTTACATGCAGTTAAAATTAAAAAAAAAAAAAAAAAAGAGCAATGACCACCACTGTTAATTTGGAACAGTCAAGCTAACCTCACAAAAGACTTCTCCAATGGAAAAAATGGGAAACTCTTTCCACGGTACACACTGGCTTTATTGGCTGTGGTCTTAGTCAAAGCACAGAATGAACCTTGGCCAGCAGCATGAGGGCTCTCAAGCCTGCAGCTGTTGGGAGGAGGCCGCTCTGCCAGTGACTCTGGGCAGGAAGTGCCTCGTTAGAACTGATGCATCTATTTTACTCAGCCCAGAAAAAAAAAAAAAAGCAAAAATCCCCTAGGTTTCTCCAAATTGCTTTTAATGCCCACCCTCCCAAAGCCACCGTGGTAGATGGCTTTGCTACCCACAGCTGTTTTACTTCTGGTAACAGACAACTTGAGGCTCATTATGATGGGAAGTTTTTTAAAATGCCAAGTCATAAATCAAGCTTGTATCTTCACTCATGGTGGGACTAATGATAGCATACATAAAATGAGAATCCAAAGTGACAGACAAGCACAGGGCACCCAGATCGAAAAAAGTCTGCAAGAAGGCCACTCTGCATCCAGGTCCAAATTGCCAATGAGCAAGTCATGAAGAACATTAAAGATTAGTGCAACTTTCATCAGAAATATGACTTTAAGGTGCACATCTGGGTCAACAGGACTTCTCACAGTGCTGCTTCCCAGGACTCTGCATCACTTAAAGGATGGAGTGCTACTGCCGTTTTTTTCTTTCCAGTAAATAGTTTAAAATGTATGTTGCTGAAGCAACCCAGCTTCCTCTGTGTTCATATCATTTTACAGAACTCCTGCCATCCTTCATTTCCTTATCCAGCTAAGTGCTCAGCAACAATGAACAAACAAAATCTAAACTAGCATTACCACTACCCTAGGGATAACACTGAATAAGAGTTATGCAGTATGATCTGATAATAGCTGGCTCCAAGAGCAAAAAAAAGCTTATAACAAGGATATATTTGAAATTTAGATTTTAAATCCTATGTGTAACTGGATGCATCTTTTAGGAATTGCTCTTTTGGTTATAAGGTAATGAAGGCGATATGGATGGGTTTTCCGATATGTGAAGTACATATAAATACTGTATTAAAAAATAGCTGTGTATCATCATACACACATAAAGAATACAGATCTTGTTTTACCAAGAGAAGTCTATCACGCCTGGTTAACAGATCAGCTCACATCTTGAGCAAAATATCAAGTGTTTCATGTTTTAATCTCACTAACTCTTTATGGTTGTGATTATCCTGGTATCTTGAAATACACCCACAGGACAAGTGAGCATGACTCTAGTCCATAGACTGACTCAAATAAAAGACATAAAGCCACTACTAAAGATCTCTGAGGAGATGACTAGATACCAGAGAAGGAAATCAAAAAGCGACACAGGAGGGAAGGGGAGGAGGAACTATTTCCAGGAGAAATATAGTATTTCCAGGACAAAGAGAGATGCACTGTCTCAAAGTACAAGTTTTTACATTATTGGCCAAGTGTCTTGGGCTTTTGAAAGTCATTTGAACACTTGGTGGCTTCAAGTACACCTGACTCTTAATTTTAAAATGTGTAAGAAAAAACAAAAAGAAACTGTAATTTAATGGAAAACCTTATACTATACAAATTAGACTTGGCTTTCTTTCTTTTTTTTTAAAGCAATTATGATTTTAAGAAAATATTAAATCAGAATTTAAAGGAGACTGTCAATTAGTGACTAACCGAGGAACATATTATCCTACTTTCCCTCAGAATATTTTCTTACTTTAAAATTGTAATATCTGAACTGTCGGTAGTTTAGTATTCACTAATTTTTTTTTTAAAAAAGTTGCTTCAAGCCAGTATTCTGATCTCTTATTTCCAGTGACGTATACAGCTAAGAAGACACAGAGCTCCTATATCTAAGGATAAATTGTAACTTTTATTTTTATGTAAGTAATGCTTGTCAAAATGCTTTGCTGAAAGAAAAAAAAGTGAGAGGGCATCAAGTTGTGGGATGGGTCTATGGGGAGATGACAGAAGACAGACGAGGCAGTACAGTCTATCTAGCATCTGCCAGTTTGAGAAAAAGGGAGCATTCTTTCTAGCGAATGGCCACTGTGCAACTTCAACTTCTTAAAATATAGCAAGTTATTGTTAGAAGTATAGGTGATAAATATTGTATGGTTCTATTTTGACTGCAGTAGCATTTCCCCCTCCCCTGCTACATTCCCACTTATATGCTCAAAGACATCAGGTTCCACATTATGATAGGTGGAGGTCATCAGATTACATATTGTTCCAAACATCTTCCTGAAAGGGCGCTAACATGCAGCTATGTTTAGAAATCCAGTATATTTCTGCAGAGAGCAAAGAGGGCACGTTCTCATCCACAATTATCACAGGGCTTTGTACCCACGTCAGAGTCAAACTATGCTAGGGAAGAAAAATTACACAGCCACAAAAGTATTCCTAGGGTTTCAGTCATAAGAGTGGCCAAAGACATGTGACATAAAATTCCTTTTCTAATTGGCTGCTCCTGAAAAGAAATGCAGGAGCTACAAACCCCAGAGGGTCCGACCCCTCCGTGTGGGTTGTACAGTCAACTAGACTTCGGAGGTCAATGGCAGGGGCTGACCTGGTAGAATATTAAGAGTTACTTGTGCTGGGCTTAGATTTAGGAAGGGTGTGGGCATGGGCAGATAGAGCAGGAGAAACTAAGATGGGGCAAATGAGGTTAGAGCTTGAACGTGGGGCTGGTTTCACCACAGTAGAGCAGATTGGTTTACTTTGCTACTAATTAAAAGCAAGGGTGACATCTCTGAGATTCGTTTGGGGGCTTGGAATCTAAAGTTCTGTTTCTCAATGTAAGCTCTTCTCCCAGTCCTAAATTAGATGTGATATGTTTTGTACGGAAATGAAACTAAGTGGAATCTTTCATGGTTTAAATTTATTTTCTCAAATAGGAATAAGTTGATATGTTTCTATTGCTAAACATTTGAGAACTTAAAAGTTGAAGGACATAACTATTTTTATATCATACTTTGGTGCATGGAATGCCTTTATATACAAAATTTCCCAAATTTGCTTTCCAGCTAAGGTTCATAGTTTAGTTTTGATCCAAAAAACCCAGATGCTTTCGTGAGAACAGCTTCCTCATTTGAAGGCCATGAAAATCACAAATTTTCTGTTTTGTTTTGTTTAAAATTGAAAGAAAATACTGGGACAGTTTGTTTGGGGAGGGGGTGTAAGAATCTTGGAAAATTACTCAATGATCATTCACATTCTTGGCTACCATATAATATGTAGTTGTGTTTATAATAAGCACAAATCCTGAGTAAAACTATTTTGAGGTATTTATTCCTTCCTTAAAAAAAGGGTTTGCCAAATAAATATACCATCTCATTATATGTAAGAATTTGGTTCAATACTCTTTGTTAACTAAAACTCAATACAGATTAGAGAAAATATAACAATTACTGTGACTCTAAATGTACTCTGCACACCACTGAACTGAGATTCAAAATGAAAAAGCACTTACCATACTTGAAAGGAGAAAAATGAAGAAAAAGAAGCTTAATTGTTTTCTTAGTTAAGTAGACACTTTTTATACATATAGTCTCTAAATTTAAATGCTTTATGTATACTATTAAGCTATAGATTTTACCTCTTTATTAATAAAAATATATAGTTAAAACTATAACAATAAGAAAAAAAGTTTGTGGTTCTGGGAAACTGGGTACATAAAATGTTATATAACCAATTGGTTTTCAACCTTCAAGTCAGACACTAGTCAAGGAAATAATATGACCTTAGCCAGTGGGAAAAACATCAAGCCAGATTTCTCCCAGCTGTGTTTCTCCCTTCTGTGGCCTTCAGAAACTTCAGTGGAAGCTTAGTGTGTTTAGGGAGAAAGATGGCCAGAAGAATCAAAATTATTAAACCAAAAAGGTCAATTTTCACATTAAGTCTTGGACCTGGCTTATTGCAGAATAAGGTTTATCCCTTCCAATGTCCCAGTACTACAAGCAATATGGTGGACCAGCTACAATTCAAATGGGGCCGATGTCACAGTAATTGAGGCTATCCTGCCAAGGGGGTGAATAAAGGAAAAGAGGTTGTTGGCTTTGAAATGTACAAATCAAGTTATTAGTGTTTCTGAGCATTCTTTATGATTTCCAACTCAAGTTTAAGGTAACTGCAAGAGATAGGAAAAAGTCCTCGGAGGAGACAGGTCCTTGGATTTAATTCCATATAAACAGAGGGCCAAGGAATTCTGACAAAATTGTTGCTCACAAAAAGTTGACTTTGCCTTTGAAGTTCTTGTGTGTTCCATATTTAAAGTCAGACACCTTCATTCATCCAACAGTGGCACAGGGCATCCAATAACATGATATAATGGCATTTTTTCAGACTTAAAAAGGTCTTTCACAAGATTCCTCTATATTCTGTTATAAAGTCACAAGCTAGTATGCTTTCCTTAAACTTTCAGGTTTAACTGGCATGGTGTAATTTTTTCTTTTAATGACCACAGATGCACTAATAATGGTTTAGATCAGTTTCTATTACACAGAATGAACCTCATAAAGTCTCTCCTAATACAGAAAAGACAGTGATTTAATTAACCTCTATCCTTAGGATTTATATAAAACCTGTTAATTTTCTCCCTTATTTTCTTCCTTGTTAGTTATTTAGGTCCAAGGAAATGAAATATTTTGGTGTTGGTCAAAACATCAAGGAAATAATTTCTCAATGCCCTAAATATTAATATAGAGTGATATAGATTATATGAAACGCCAGGACTGAGAGCCACTCCTTCAAAAGGGCTACTCCAACTAAAACCTCATAATGCTCATTAGCATATCACACAGTTCTGAGAAGACGTGAGGTTAGATTAAAAATAAAAACCAAACCTGTTTATGTTGTCTAATCCAAAATTTCTCCAACTAGCCTGACAATATCATTCCCCCATTCCCGCTTTTTTCCATGCAATTCCTAACACCAAACAAACTTTGGAACATGCATACCTGTTTTGTATCTCTTGTCTTCCTCCTAGCACAATGGGTGGCATATAGTAGGAACTCAATAAAAGGTTTTTTAAATGATAAAATGCATGGCTATACTCTTAGAGGTTACATAGCTTGTGTTATGTAATTTTTTGATATGAAACATCATGTTTTATAGAAAGAGTTGCATTCAAGTTCATGGAAAGAGAGTACCACATGGCAAGTTAGGAAAACATATCTTGCACCTTTATAAAATGTGAGAAATCTAATAAGCAAGTGTACTTTAACAAACACAAAAAGGAATGCACATTACAAAGGTATGGCTTTATTGTCCTTGTCTCTGTGCAGAATCTTTCCACCATGACTCAATAGGATTCAGTTCCTGAAAGTTTACCATTCTTTAGCATTTAATATAAATTTTTCTCCACGGATAGATCAGCATGTAAAAAGGGTAAGTTCTTAAAAATACTTTGCTGTTAAGAAAAGCTGGGAAGTTAGAAGCAGATAGCTCCACATTATGTAAGACCTCTCTTACAGAGTAAATTGCATGGACAAAGGAGTTGGTGTTGCGATTTTGGACATCGTAAACCAAAGATAGTCCAGAATATGACTGACGTGATCACAGTAGGATATTTGGCCACAAAAAGGCAAATAAATAAATTAAGCTATGAATTCTTTACAGTGCTCTATAGTTCAAATATCATTTTTGAATTCTTTATTGCTCTTTAAAATGGATGATTGGAAATCATTTTAAGCTACTGCATGTAGTAATAGACTGCTGAGATGATGGGTGTAACAATCCTAAGCATTCATAAAGTGGATTGCCTGGTATTATATATGCATCTCTCCACGACATGTTATAATACATGATAATTTATTAGGGAGAAAGCATTTTTTAAAAAACCAGTTGTATATAAATGCTCTCTGAATCTAAAGTGCTGGCAAGTTTTGCCTCAAGGGGAACTCATTTTCCTCCTTTTTCGCCAGTAATTTTTGAAAAACCTCAATTAGAAATCCAAATTTTGGTCAGGAAAATGTGACTGACCACACTTGAAAAAATAAAAATGCAAAGTGAAAAGTATCATTTTTTCTGTGCTGGTATAAGTTGCAAACAAATCAGCTGCCTGTCATTCATGAGCTGCCATTATTTGGAGTGGTTTAACTTACATCATTCACAAAGAACAACTGTATTGTCATTTTAGTCAATATTTGGCAATACCAATGAGACAAAGCCGCAGGCATGTCTGTTAGATAATCTGGGTCAAATTGCCTGCAAGAATAGATACGTTATCATTTGTAAAACACTCATGTAACGTAACTCATTACATTTTGCTTTTTTAGCTCTCATATTCCTCTTTCTTGGACCGTGGCTTTGTTCCATTCATTGGTAAACTTGCAGAATCTTCCTTGACTGAAGCTGAATCTGGAGCAACATTTCTTTTGGTAAATGCTGGGAAGGTAAAAAGAAAGAGAAAAATCAACCTACGTGAATATAAAGCCTGGGCTAAAAACATTAATTTTGCAGAAGGCAGTTAATTAATCATGGTATCTGGGCTAGCTTTCTGTAGTTAAACTGAACATGAACTAACAAACCTTCAGCATAAGAATAGACACAATAAGGCTGCTGCATTTTCAAAAGCACACATGCGTATGATTTTAAGACTGTTTTTGGTTTGAAGAGTATCTGAGAGTGTGAGTTGTGTGCTTTGTCAGGATATAATGATATAAACCACATATCCACAAGCAGAATTTTAGAGGGAGAAGCCTCAAGGGCCTCCTTTTTCTGGAATCCTCTAGTCCACTGAGAGCAGAACTGGAATCTGGGTCAGCTTTTCCTTTACCACCTTGTTCCCTCTTCTGAGCTCCAGACACCTCTATCCTGCCACCTGTGTCAATCTTCCCACCTGATTTCTACTCTCCAATGCCTGCTCACTCCTTACTCTTTTCCATCTTGGAAAATGACTTACCCATTCACCCAGTTTCTCAAACCTTGGTGTCTTTCTTCCTTTTTCCTGCCTGGTCTATCTAATTTGAAAGCAAGTTCTGATGATTCTACTTTGCAGTTTCACCCAAGGACCAATGCACAACCATCTCCCTTACAATCATCCCCAGCCCAGGTCACCCTTTCTTTTCACTTCCTGTTTTCATCTTGCTCCCTTATGATCCTTTCGCTACATCACAACCAGAATTACCTTTCTAAAAAGCAAATCCGATTATGCCACTCCACTGCATGACCCCCGACCCTACCCCCTAATGATCTCCCAGTGAACTTAGGATAAAATCCAAACATCTGTGGCCACACCCTCTTGTTCACTCTCTGGCTCCATCCCATCTCTCCAGAAGATGCTGGGCCTTTCTTCTCTGGAGCATTTGGACTTTCTGCTCCCACTCTCAGGAAGTCTCTTCCCGTCCAATTGCAACTTAGCTGGCCTGTGCCATTCAGGTTTCAGTTCAATTTCAGCCTCCCAGGAGAAGCATCCCCTTGACCATCAACCTCAAGTAATGCTCCTTTTCCAGATACTTTCTATCATTTAGCCTTTCGGGCACCAATTCCTATTTTAAGTTACTTGTTTACTTGTTCCCTACCTGTTTCTCCACAAGACGAAGTGAACTTGCCTGTCTTGTTCATTACTGTCTCACCCAAGACCAAACACAGAGCCCGGGACACAGCTTCTTAGTAGATTGGACGCTTAGAACTTGGCTAAACAAGTGAATATACTTGAGGGATTTTTAAAAGATAGTCAATTGGGAATTTCCTAACTGCTTTCTAGAGAGCATGTAAGAAGTATTTTGTCCAATCAGAACACAATTATTTACAAATATCTGGCATTTAATTGATTAGTGAAAAGATATCTGAAACAGTCACATAAAATAAACCTATAAAACAAGAAAGACAGAAAGCCTGTACTTTCATGGAATTAAATCCTTTATGAACAAGAAACAGTTTTCTTGCCTTTACCAGTACCCCAATGTTTTTATTACCATTAGCCTTTGGCATTTTATCCTACAAGTTTGAGGACAGGCTACCTATGAAGTGTCTATTCACAATTTGCCAGATGGACCTTCAAGTATAACACAGAAGTGAAAACAGTATGCTCTTCTTGCTGTGGATAAATTATTTTTCACCCAGTGAACTTGAACTCGCATTAGAGGCACCTCAAAACACAAATTGAAAGTCCTGACTTTTCTTTTTATAGCAATGTAAACTGAGGTAAGGAAGTGAAATAGTTTTTTTAAGCAACTTCCATTAATTTGCTTTTCTAAGAATATCAAGTTAAAATAATATGCAAGATTCACTACCAACTCCTATAATAATCCTTAGATAACATTTTTTCCCCATGAAGAATCACAGTTCTTTTTTTGGGGTTTATTTATTTTAATAAGCATTATTTTTTAGAACAGTTTTAGATTTGCGGGAAATTTGCAATCTGCATTTATTTTTAAAATTTGGTTTGGAGACACCAACTCCACAAGGATTAAGTATTTTGGTTTCAAAAACTAGAGATTTCTAGATGTCATCAGATCACTACAGACCTCACTCAAGTCTGGTCTGGTCCCAGCCCTGGGAGTGATGGCCTTGTCCTGGAATTGTGTGTCTTTAGTCTAAAAGGAGCTATACATAGAGACTAATGGTCAGTTGCTACTTATAAAAAACAAAAATGACAGTTTCAAAAGCTGACATTATGAGTCTCTCTCACTAAGCCCCCACTGTCTACAGGCTGAAGGTAATGGAATCCAAGTCTTCTAAAAGAGTGTCCTGACTCACAGCCATAACTTCCAGCCCGCCAGGATAAATTTGGTAGTGATCATGGCTTTAAATAATGGATTTCTGTGTTCCTATTTCCAATGGTAATATAAACTTACAATTTATACATTTCTTCCCTTCTTCCTGGCAGAAGGAATCTACCTTTTCTTGAATTGACCTGAACTACACAAAGCTGACATAAATTACTTCTTAAAACAAACTTTCATTAATGCTGGATCATTTCAGAGACCACAAATTATGCAGTATTTTCCCATTTCCTTTGTTTTTTCCATGGTCAGTGATTCTATGCTTTAGTTTGATCACAGTTTGACAGGGCATCTAAGTCAGCAGAATGAAAAGCTTAGCATCTACAGCCTGAACGAAAGGGTCTCATTCAGTACAAATCCCAACTTGAGTAAGAAACTGCTTTGTGGGCCCAGAAACTCAAGTCAGTCAAGGGACCTATGGCTATCTGCACCCTAAGTCTCCATAGGTCTAAACTGCCCTAAACTCCAAACCTCAACTTTCCAAAAAATTGTACAACTGCTGGTCAGACAAAAAGCTTGGATTTTCTCAGTAGCACGTATCTTCATAAGAATCATTTTCAGTCTAAGTGTACATACATACACTAAATAGTTCTTGAGGGTTACATAAAAAACAGAGGCTTCTTGTCCTACTCCTCCCAATTTCCAAATCCTGCTCCCCAGAGTCAGCCAGATCCACTTTTTTAGCTTTATTTTCTGTATTTCATTTTTGTTAAGACAGAAAAGCCTATATTGTTATTTTCAGGTTTATCACTTTTTGACATTCCTTATACCCACCCACTTCTCCTCACCTCATCCTCCCAATATAGTTACAGTTGAACTTTTAGTTATGTCCGTAGTGAGCGTTTACATTATTATGACTATGTAAACATGACTCACAAAAGCCAATAGGTAGATTATGACAATGTTTCTCGTGTGGTTCATTTTTTCCCTTGGCTTTATTAACTGGCCCTTGTTTTTATTTTATTTTTTATTTGCCCCTTCTCTGTGACCATCTTAAATTATTTTTAATTGCTCAATTGGATTTGCCATGTGTCTACTAGCAGTCTATTTTTTCTAAGTGCTCAACTGTATCAGATAAACTATCAGTTTGTTGCTTGTTTCCTGAAGATTTTCTCGATAGAATTGTTCCTTTCTCCCTTCAATGTGGAAGAACTGCAGAACATGAATGTCCAGACTGAAAGACCATACCCAACAAGTAGCTAAAAGAATAAATGAAACAAGACCCACATTGAGACACATCATTACAAACTCACTGGGGTTAAAGAGAAGTTTCTAAAAGTTTCTGGAGCCAGGGGTAGGAAAGGTGTCCATAGGGGAGGGAGGGAGTGGAGAAGGAATGACAGTCTTCCTTCCTTCCTTCCTCCCTTCCATCGATCTAATTTTTCAACAACATTAAATTTTGGAGGATAATTGTTCAATGACTTCAGAAGGAAAATCATTTTCAACTTGGAATTTTAGAGCCAGCCAAAGTCTGTCAAGCGTGAATGGAAGAAATCTATTTTTAGAAATACAAAGACTAAAAATATTTACCTCCCTTTCTTTGATGTGTGCTCACAAAAGAAATAAGTGAATTGACATGAGCTATATAAAACTGACATAAATTCCTTCTTAAAACAAACTTTCATGGATACTGGATTATTTCAGAGACCGCAAGTTATCAGTATTTTCTCTTCCTTTTGTTTTTCACAAAAGAAAGAAGGGAAACAAGAACAAGAAAGGTATAGAAACTGGGAAGCCTGGTGAAGGGAAGTCTCAGGACAACAGCTGTGCAGTTGGTACGTGTTGGGTGGGCGCTTTCAATCTGGCCATTCTTGGCCTTTTGTTCTATTTCTTTGTTCTCTCATTCCAAGACTCTCATTAATCATGTATTGTCCCTCCTGAATTGATTTTCTCAAAGTCTTCTCTTTTATCTCTATTGTTCCATTCCTTTTCTTTTTCTTCTCCTCTCCTTATGGTTTTTTCAACTTTATTTCTACCTTTTTGGTTCCTTTTTTCTTTAAGGCAGTCATATTATAAAGTGTTGACACCTCTTATTCTGTGTTCCTTTTTCAAGGTATCTTACTCTCATTAAATTTAATGAATGTGATATTTTCTTTTATCTCTCTGAAGGTATTAATGATACTTTTAAAAACATTCTCTGTTCCCTATATTATTCATTTGCTATAGGCTCCATTTTTCTCTTTGTTGGTCCTGACATCTCTTCTTTTTAATTTTGAAAGTTTAAAGGGAGATTTAAGAAAAATTATAGGATAATTTCTATAATTAAGCTGAAATTGTGTTACAAAAATGGAAAGTATTCAGTGTGACCCTAATTTTTCCTACTTCTAATATAACCCATTATTAAAAACACATAGAAAATTTAAGGCTCATCAAACAAGCAAATAAGAATAAATATGATTTCTAGAAATACTTCTGATTCAATAACTTAACAATAATTAATAATAAGGTAGCTATAATTAAATTTTATAACATATTCTTCAAAATAGGGATTGGCCTGGGAGGAAAATAATAAAACAAACTTGAAAATAAGAAGAATAGCAAAATATAAGGTTTGAGTCAATCAATACAGTAATCAAGTAATTTATTAATAAACTAATCTAGTTTTACATGTTAAGCTAAATTTTTCAGTCAAATTTTATAAGTTGTAATAAGTGTTTTCTTATTCAAATTATGTCCTCAATTATATTTTTTTCCTATTCTTATTTAACCTTGTTTCCTTTTGAACCTATGGCTGCTTGTGAGAAATATATTTTCATTAGAAAAATTACCATAGCTTGTCATGAAATGCTAGTATAAAAAGCTGAATACAGTTTCTTTCACTGACAGCCATTATAACAAATTTACATTAAATAGAATTTATATTACATAAAATTCCAAAAATCTTGATGTTTTCCATTTAATATCTTCTAATCACTTCCTTCTAGATGCCCCCCTAGGGAAGCTTATGAAAGTCATAATGGCAAAATTAAAGAGCAGTAGGACCAAGATCTCGTGTCATGATGCTGTCTAACTCCAGGCTCCTGGATGTCTTACTGGGTAAGATGCTCTGATGGTTGATATTGCTTAGGCCCTAGCCCTTACTCCATGTTTGTTTATATTAAACATACCTGAAGAAATTTTTCCAATTGCTTAATATAAAAAAATTAAAAGTTTGTCCTATGTGAGTATCAGATTTTTAAGTACCATTACCAACTTGACATATGATCCATATTGAAGAGTGGCTGCCAGATTAGAATAGCAGAGGGTTTATGCAGATACGAAATCACTTGGTAAAATTATTAGGACAGGAAAAAGAAAATGCTTAGCATCTGGAATAAAATAATCATGAAATAATGAAAACCAAATCATTTATCAGAAACTGATAAATATTTATTCAATGAATCCATGAATATAAATCAGCAAAAATGAGAGTTATCGCCTTTAGATTTGACCTACTTCTTTGTGGCTTATTTTAGAGTTTTTATTTAATAGCAATCTGGCTATTTTAAATGACAGAATTATTAAATTTAACGTACAACTCTCCAATCCCAGAGTAAACTAAAGAGCTAAATTATTATCTAAATAAGAATTCACTAAATAATATTTAAATCCCAATAGTTTAGATAAATGTAGACTTAAAAAAAACTTATATATGTATTCATCTAATAGTAATTGAATACTGATAGTTTAGATAAATGTGGATTTTAGAACAATTCATACATGCATTTATCTAATAGTACTTGAATACGAGTGGAGCATTTACTAGTTAATATTTGCTAGATAGGGTGCTGAGAAATCAGTAGAGAATAAAACAGGCATCGCTCCTATTTTCATGGAGTTCACTCTTTGTTGAAGAGAAGAATTTGTGAACAAAAAGGCATTCAAATAACTCTAATTGCTGTACAGAAGGTTTTAGAGGAAAATTGTAGCATATTGTGGATGCCTATAACAGAGACCACATTTAAAGCCTAAGTTCTGAAGCCTCTTTAAGGATATTTTATATAAACTGAAACTTGAAGACCAAGTATAGGAGGGAGAGGGAGGAGACAGATGATAGGAAATGGCATCCTGGGCTAATGGACTCACATGTCAGTGACATTGATGATGACATTTTATCAAGAGTTACAGTGTCTTCATGGAGTGGAATCTAGCAGGTAATAGTATTAGTATTGTTATTCTTTGTACAAGATCCCATATTTCTGAATAGTTATATGCAAAGATCTTCCACTTTGTGATGATTTAAATTTTATTATAAAAGAACTTCTTTTACTCATCCATGGTTACTGGCAATCTCCAAACAAAAAATTTGCTTAATTAAGATGTTCACCTTGGGTGATTTAGGTTTTTCTCAGAAGTATGAAGTCTAAAAAGAAGGGATTCTCTATAAATTTTAGTAAATTGGGCAATATTACAAATACCCTTAGACATTATCTGTGTGATTCATAATGAGAATTGTCTCAGACTTGTAACGTGAATATTATTATCATGTACTGGTCTTAAACTTTAATTTTTTTTCATGAGCTGAATTTTCTTAAGTCCATTGTAAAAACTAGTACAGGACTTCATTACTTACAGTTCAAGTGTGAAAATCGTGGACTAGACAGGAAGTGACTGTGATCCTGCCAAGAGGATGAGTGATCTAACCCACGCGCGTGACGACCTTCTGTGACGGATCTGTCATCCTAAGAAAGAAGAGCCCCAAATTTCAGTTCATTAATTACAGAATGTAAAGACTGTACAATACATTTAGATGTATTGAAACTGAAGTTAAACCTTAACATACAAACTGTGCAATTTAATGTAAATATAATTCTTGTAAAAAATAAAACGTGCATGTTAAACACAAAAAAGCAAAAGAAATCACCCATTGCCATAGCAGCATGACATTGTTTTCCAGTCCTTTTCCCCCCTATGGATAGGATTTACGAATATAGTTATAAAACTCTGTGTTCTTCATTTATTCACATTTATTTATTTATACTATGTATTTATTTACATTTATACTATAAACATTTTTGAAGTCACTATATTATCCTTGCCTTTAGATCATGGGTTACTCATATATTATCTAGTGGATATACTTTACTTAGCTATATTTTACTTGACATCTAGGTGGTTCCCAGTGTTTTACTTGTACAAATAACGCAGTGAGAAATATCTTCAAACATATGACCTTTTCCATATTTAGGACTATTTCTCATGACAAAATCTGAGGTAGAAATATTTGATCAATAAAAACAATTTGATGTTTTAAAATACATTTAGCTAGACTGCTTTCCGTAATAATCATATTAATCATCTTACTCATTTAACAAATATTTAATACATACACAAAAATGAACAGAGAAGGTCCCTTTCCTAATGTGTTGAATCAATGTGCCCTTCTCAAATCCTAGCTGAAAGTAAGAATTATAACTTTAAAGGATTTTGTTAATTAGATTAGAAATGGATACTTTGAGATACTTTTTCTCAATGTTTTCTAAATTATTTACTATATTTTTTTTCTTCTTTTAGTCACCATTCAACAATAATTATTGAGCCTCTACTATGTGCTGGGAAAAGAGCAAGCAAGACATGGTGTATATGGTCAGATTTTGCTTTATTTTATTTTTTGGTAGATATATGGTCTTGCTATGTTGTCCAGCTAGTCTTGAACTCCTGGCCTCAAGTGATCCTTCCACCTCAGCCTCCCAATGAGTTGATATGTAAGGCAACATATGAATGCAGAGTATGAATCACTCAATTAGCTTGGTGAAAACTTATGGGGGGTGGGTGGAAAAGTGGAAGGCATGCAGGAAAAGTAGAGAGGCAGTTGGAATGATGTTCCTGACTCATGTGAGTGTGAAGCAGGAAAGAGTTTGGTATGTTTGAAGAATTGAAGGAAGGTCCCATGGCTTAGGCAAACTGAGCCTGGGGAAAGTGGTTACAGTGAGGTCCAGAGGCAGGAAGAGGCCAAGTTTAGGATTTGGGAATTTTTTTTTCCCCTTAAGTCCAATCAGAAGGCAATCAAGGGTTTAAAGAAGAGGGGTGACTAGTTTTGATTTGTATTTTTCAAAGACTACCTGGGCTTCCTGTATGGGAAACAGTTTGAAGTGGCACAGAGCTGAAGCAGGGATACTTGTTAAAAGACTACCTGAAAATAACGGTGGGGTCTATGGAGAGGAAGGTATCAAGAAATGTTGCCAAAGATCCTGCGTGAAACAACTGTTAGTTAAGTGGTCCAGACAGATTTCTCAAACATGGTCCCCACATTCAGTAAGGCCTCATGTAACATCACTAGCTGATGGATTAACTGTCATTCTCTGTGCCAAGTACCAATTTTATATCTTATTTCTGTGTTACGTACATTGTATATAAGTACAAAGGAAGTCCAAGAACGAAAGTTTATATGTGTTTATAAAAGGCCCATTTATTCTGAGCCAAAGGCATGAATGTAATCCTCAGATGGTTCAAGATCATTAGTCTTCGTGTAACAAAAGGGAAGTTAGGCAGATTGAAAATGAAGACACTGAGTTTTTTAAGCAAGTGATTTTTAATTCTCAGAAGTTACAGGGATTGCAGAAGAAACTCGGTCGTTCACTGTAGGCTCTCTGGAAAGAAAAGGATATGCCTTGTGTCCCAAGTGAATGTCAACGGCTACTTTAGAATGAGCTGACACAGGCCAGCTGGAGGCAGATGAGCTAGCAACTGCAGTTCAGATGTGACATACTAAAAAGACCTGGGTGGAGCGGGAAGATGCATACATGGAAAGGAAGGTTATGAGCTCAACCAATGCTAGAAATCTCCATTAAATCATGGATTCAAAATGAAGCATGAAATAGAAATGCATGCTGAATGGCTTCCAACTAAAAGATGCTTTGATTATTATGGGCCAATAAGAGAAAGAAAAAACAAATGCACATTGTGCCCAGTTGACAAAGATAGTGAGAGGACAAAGTAGAGATATAGGTTTGGGCATCTTGATGAAATAGATAGTGAAATAATGAGCTCAAAATATACCTACTAGGGAAAGGATGAAGCACACAAAGATATTTAAATACCATTCATTCTTCCTAAAAGGCATGGCTTTAAATTTCTAAAACAAAATTGACCGGCACAAAGCATAGGTTATATCTTTTCTGTTTACAGAAAAATAATAATTTCTATTTTTAACAAAGCCAACTTCTTGGCATATGACAGTCAAATATGGCACTGACATATTTCATTCTTAGCAAATTTGAAAAATACATAAAAAATTAAAACAATCCAACAAATTAAAAATTAAAATCTACTAGCATCATTTAAGAATACGATTCTTATTAATACATCTTTTTATATGGAGATTGCTATTTATTGACAATTTTGTTTCCTACTTTCTTCATTTAACACATTATTATGGGAATTTTCTCTAACATTATCATTATCATCATATGGTTACATCATAGTTCATTTTACTAATGTATTGTTGCAAATTTAAGGTTGATTTCATTTTTTTTCTATTGCAAGTAATCATTGGATAAACATCTTGGTACAAAAAGCTTTGTCCATATTTTCATTTTACTTATTTAGTATATATTCCTAGAAATTTTAAGGCAATTTGTTTGTATCAATTTCATATTTTCCGGCCGAGTTCGGTGGCTCAGCCTGTAATCCCACGCTTTGGGAGACCGAGGTGAGTGGGTTGCCTGGGCAACTTGGCGAGACCTCATCTCCACAATAAATCAAAAAATTAGCCGGGCGTGGTAGCGCGCGCCTGTAGTTCCAGCTACTTGGAAGGTTGAGGTGGAAGGATTGCTGGAGCCCAGCAGGTAGAGGCTGCGGTGGCCGGGAGTGGTCACTGCACTCCAGTCTGGGCGACAGAGTGAGAGTCCAATTCAAAAAAAAAAAAATTCATATTTTCAATTTTGATAAATTGTGCTTTTATTTGTCGAATTTGTCACATTTATTGGTAGAGTTGTTCAAAATATTCTCAAATTACCCTTTTAATGTTGCTAGAAGTTCTAGTAATGCTCCTTTTTCATTCCTAATATTGGTCATTTGTATCTTCTCTTTTTTTCCCTAACCAGTCTGGCTAGAGGTTTTTAATTCTTATCGATTTTTTCTTAGAAATTGGTTTTAGGTAATTTATTTTTCTGTTTTTATTTCATTGATTTTTGCTCTTATCTTTACTATTTTCTTGCTTTTATTTACTTTGGGTTTAATTCGCTCTTTGTTTTCTGGTTTCTTACAATAGAAACTTAGATGATTGATTTCAGACCTTTCTTCTTTTGCAATAAACACATCTAATGTTACACATTTTCCACTTTTTAGTTGATCTCACAAATTTTGATAAATTGTGCTTTTATTGTTATGTAGTTAAAATATTTTCTAATTTTCCTTTTGATTTCTTGCTTGACTGATCCATGGATTATTAAAAGTGATATTGCTTAACTTCTAAATGTTTGCAAACTTTTTGGATACCTTTCTTTTTCTTTTTTTTTTTTTGAGTTGGAGTCTCACTCTGTCGCCCAGACTGGAGTGCAGTGGCCGCTCCCGGCCACCGCAGCCTCGACCTGCTGGGCTCCGGCGATCCTTCCACCTCAGCCTTCCAAGTAGCCGGAATTACAGGCACGTGCAACCACGCCCGGCTGAGTTTTTGATTGATTGTAGAGATGAGGTCTCACTGCCCAAGCGGGTCTCGAACCCGCGGGCTCAGGCAATCCACTCACCTCAGCCTCCCAAAGGCGCGGGATTACAGGCTGAGCCACTGAGCCCGGCTTGGATATCTTTCTATTATTAATTTCTAGTTTCATTCTATTGTGGATAGACAACACATTTTGTATAATTTCAATCATCTTACATTTATTGAGATTTGTTTTATCACCCAGAATATGGTCTGTCATGGAAAATGTTCGATGTGCCCTTGAAAAATATGTGTAATTATCTGTTATTGGGGTAAGTATTCTATAAATGTCAGTTAGGTTTACTTGGCTGATAGTATTGTTCAAGTCTTCTATATCTTTATTGACTTTTTTGCTATTTTGTTCATTACTGGGAGAGGAATGTTGAACTCTTCCACCTATAATTGTGGATTTGTCTATTTTTCCTTATAGTTCTATCAGTTTTTTCTTCATATATCTTGATATTCTGCTAATAAGTAAATACACATTTAGGACTGTTATCCCTTATCTTTACAATTGTTGATTATTCAACCACTCCATTTCTTTTTTTTTCTTCCCATTTTTTGAAAATGGGGGGGTTTAACTCTAATATATATATTTAAGGTAATATAGGGGATTCTGACAGTTTTCTTTTTTAAAGTTTGTTCCTTCTCTCCAGAGGAAAGATTAGACAAATTAAAATTTTAGAAACCTTTAAAAAAAACTGTCAGAATCCCCTTTATTACCTTAAAATAAAACTTACAAGGTTAGCTCTAAAAGATTACCCTAAAAGAAAAATATTTCATAACCCCTTCGAACAATCAACATAACAGATATGAAAGAAAAACATATTTTCATTTCCAAATATGTATATCTAATTTGTGGAATTTCTATATAAGTAAATTTTAGAGTGACCATAAAACAAATGTTTCTTTCTAATTACTATCTATCTTTGCATTAAATGCTTAAGTATTAAAAAGAAAATATTTGTTAAAAAGAAAGATTATTGGCAATTGCAATAATTCCAGCATTTTCTTTTTACCAATTCTTATATTCTTAGTACAAGGATCTATTTTCATTGCTGTCTTAAGTCTCAACAAGCTAGTTAGCCAGAAATTCCTGCAAAAATTCCAATGGGTGAAGGGACTTGCATTTTAATATTTTTCCTGGGTTTCTTCCACTTCTCTTTCATAACCTACATTGTAATTGGTTTCTTAAAAGCTGTTCCAACCTGACTAAATGTCTTTGCTAAGTCGATCTCTAATGATTAATATTTAATGATGCCCACCAAGTATTTTTCTCTCAGGAGTATTATAAGTTCAACATGCATTAGACAAATGATACCTTTAATTTTTTTAAATTTTAATTTGTCCAATCATTCCCCTGGAGAGAAGGAACAAACATGTATGTATTTCTGAATCTGTGGCAAAAATATTTTCCTAAACTTTTCTCTAGCCTAACAATGTACTGTCTTTCCATTTCTGTCCCTCTCTGAATTCTCAATTCTTCATCAGTGCTCATGCAAACTTAATCTCTTCCCCAGTAAAACTTATTCCTATTTGAAAGTTCAGTCTGGGCAGATAGTTTACTTAAAGTCTGCCCTCCATATCTCAGTCTCTAACTGCAAGTTTAGATTTTAATCTGCAAGAGAATGAGGCTGTGACCGTCTCCATCTTTCATGTACTCATTTTTTTCCTCTACCCATCTTTCCATCTACCCATCCAAATACTCCAAAATTTTGCACAGTGCCATCTACACTAAGGAAATCAGTAAATGGTTATATACATGACTATTCCTTGACGAAAGAGCAGAAACTAAAGTTTGGTATGGCAGAAGGTGGGAAATGGAAGACTGCTACTCTCACATTCTCAGTTTCTTCATGTTTAAAAAATTAGATCAACCCATTTGAAGCCTTTTGAGTAGGTTTTCTGAAAGTGCTGATAAATTTACACTTATTTAATTGGTATTTTATAGTATAAAATTTTATGTTTCTAGTGTATCACTAATCAAAAAGATTGTGCTCATTTTTTAAACCTACTTCAGACTTGGCATCACATTACTTTAATCCATTTTCAGGAACCAAATCTACTCACAGTGGATAAAAATTTGCCACAGACGCACACTAGAAAAAAAAAATGTGTCACTGACTTAAGAAATAGAGGCAGAGATGCAAAAATATTTTAATGATGGTTGCCTTATAGGAATCAGTGTATAATCTTTTAAAGTGACTATTTTAAAGAAGACAATCATTGTTTGGATAAATATATCATAACATGTTTATTAAAAATTAATAACAAATTTAATTGGTATTCTTTATTTTTTTATCTAGAATTTTGAATGAGATGATTACAAATGGCCTCCATAGGTGAATTTCTTAATCATCTTTCCTTTCTTAATGTTCTTGTTGAGTAGATTGTTTAGAAGGGTGAAAGCATGTGGCTTGTGGCTTGTTTCGGGAACTAGGTTTGATAGAGTGAGGCTCTGATTGGTTAAAATATTAATATGCTTATCTAAGTACCTTTGTTGATTTCTAAATAAACACTTCTGATTTATTACAATTTTCGGATTTTATAATAAAGAAACGAAAATCCCAATTCAATTGGCAACCTTTTGTTTAGCTTTTAAAGAGCAAGATGAAATCAACTAGTTAAATATTATGGTTAGTAGATTAGTCTTGATCACTTCAAAAGAATAAAAATCTCTTCAGGTTTCAGCATGATTTAATTGCCTACAAGGTTTTGAATGTGTCATGTAAACATTACTGGAAAAATAGCAATTAAAATTTTGTTAGAATTTCAGAAAGGCCGAAACTAGGATGTATTATTGTATGCTCACTGTGTATTCTGCAAAGGTGAGGAAGACAGTGCCTGCCTTCAAAGATCATACAAAACAGAACAGCATTTTCCAAACTTTAATGTTTACCTATGGTTATACTACCAATTTTTAAATGTTTACTTAAAAATTAAGCTTGCATTCTAAATCTCTAAATAGGAGAGGCTTAGAGGATGACAAATTGGTTGAGAGTGAGGAAAGCACTGAGCTTCAGCTTCACAGCAGTTTACATATGATTTCTTATCAAAGTATGGAAAAGAGTGGTTATAAATGAGATAATTGGGGTATTGTAGTGCTAAAGCTTTCTCAAATTCTTTCATGGTTGCCACTACTGTTCCCCAGCCATATCTGTAAAATCACATGAATAATACACTGGGGATATATTTTACAGTCATTAAAATTAAAATGTTTATGCATCACCTGCAATCTTGAGTTGTACCAGGATTTATGTATAGCATGCTTTAGAAGCTACTGTTGTAGAAGATTTAAGATATGTACAGAAACAGCTGACGTGAGGGAGAAAGTGCTAACAGCCATTAATTGCTGTGAGCAAGATACAAACAAATCATGGGAATTCAACGAGGGAGAAAGGATTCCCAGATGCAAAACATGTACTTATATCATACACAGGTTTCCATTGAACAAAATGACGAAGGGCTTTGGCAAACCCTGCTTTCATACGCTCTGCTGAAACTCATTATCAACATTTCCTCACCTACCTCATCTTATCCTGTAAAACATCTGCTTCTTAAAAAAAAAAAAACAACAACTGCATACTAACTCTTCAACTAGAAGTTAAAAATTATGACTTTCCTTTCAGGGGAAGAAGGCTGAGAAAAATCGCCTTCTGCGATTTTACTGAAAAATTCCAATGTTAATTAAAACCATACACTTAGTATGGGTAAAGGTAACAAATGGGGATATCTTGGATAGAACCATGTTCCTCCATGAACGCAGATTAGCAATGCTGTGTTACTGGCTGGCTTTTGAACATTCTGTTCTATTTGAAACAGCTGGGACAGTAAGGAAGGCTGTATGTCCTGCAGAAACCCAATTAGGCCTGATGAAAGAGAGGCCATGAATTGCTTCTGTTGTCTTCTGAGACAGAGAAAATGTTGTGTTCGTTTCAGCTTTGAGTTCTAAATATAAGCTTTTAAATCAGGCCTTGTCCAGTTAGCTTGGTCAACTTAAGACAACATTACATTATGCTCTCACAATTGCGGATTTTGGTCCTGCTCAAACTCTTGACAGGTTTCTAGAAATTTGACCATCTTTGTTCTGGTGATAGCCACAGGAATAAACAGCGGCAGATCAGCTCTAGCTTTGGATTGACAGAAAGAGAACTGGACTTGCCCACTCCCTGCCAATCCTTCTCTTCACCATCAGTGTGGTCATGTTGGATGCTTCACTGCCTTCTTACAACAGCAACAACATGAGAGATGCCAGCTGCCAACATGGTTCTGCTGTTCCAGCAGTTATTGGTCTGTCAACAGTAATAGAGTCAGACTTCTACAACTGAAATGCTAACAGTGATCTCTTCCAAACTGAGATGTGGATAAAACACTTCCTTGTACCTTGTCATCACAAACCTCTTTTCAAAAGACTCTTGAGCATCTTTCCTTCCTCTGAACCCTTGGGGTCACCTTTATAGCATTCACCTTTTTCTCCTTTGCACTACAGTGGTGTGAAGGGTTTAAATTACTAAGGGTTATTCTTATGATGCTATTCTCTTGAGCTCCAGAACAGTGCCTTGTTTACAGTAGAAACCCAATAAATGTTTGTAATTTCTGTGTTTAGCAAAACAACAACAAACCTGAATATCCTCCAATTATAACAGAAGTTCAAAAAAGGCAGGGATCTTTGTTTAGTTTTGTTCACTAATGAGTCCTGTGCACCTAGAAAGTTCCTGGCATGGAGCTGGCACCAAATAAATTATTTGTTGAACAAAAAGATAAGCATTATGACTTTCCAAAGAGCTTGGGCAGTACCTATTTGATTGATAAATAAAGAAAAGGAAATATGTTATATAATGTGTAAAGGAAGAAAAAGTAGTTTGGTATTTCTCCTTCCTCTAGACCAGGGGTTGGCAGACGTTTTCTATTGAGGGCCAGATAGTAAATTCTTTAAACTTTGCAGGCCACATGATTTCTGTTGTAACTACTCAATGGAGTTGAGTACAAAAGCATGCAAAGACAATATATGAATACAAGAGTCTGGCTGCATTCCAATAAAACTTTATTTACAAAAATAGTTGGCAGGCAAGGTTTGGCTCATGAAGTTTGCTGACTTCTGCTTTAGAACAACTGTGCAAGAATTACCTGTTAGAATTCAGATGACAGGAAAATTGTTCCCTCCTTGAAGACCAGGCTTTCTGCATCTTTATATGCTTGTCCCCCAACCCCACTCCAACAGGTAGCAAAGTGTATTGCAACATGGAAGCTGCATAAGTTTGTTGAATTAAACTGGATGCTGTACTAACTGATTTACTGGAGCCCCCGTTTCTGGTAGAACCAGTGAACACAAGTCTTTATAATGCCTTTTCTTTGAACTCTGTCTTAGCAAAATGTGGAGAAGCTTAATAGCTGGTGAAATAATGTCTTCTAAACCTGATGGAGTAATGGGCAATTTCTCTCTTGAGCTAAAGAGTTCTAATTTCTTTTATTTGAAGCATATTCTTCAGGATGTAGATGATTATTAACCAGAGATGGCTCTTCTGATTATACATGAAGACAAGAAATGATTAACACGACTTTCTCCCTATCCACCTAATAAGCTCACGCTGCTTTAGAAGGTGTCTCCCCTCTCAGTCTTTTTAAGTAACATATTTTCACAAAAGGCATATGAGCACATGGTCATTGGTATCTACAATCGGCAAAAGTGTGTTCCCACATTTTCCTCTACAATGACTACAAAAAATGTGATGCTCCCGTGAGCTTTGTGCTAAATTACAACACTATTTCAGGCCAGGCTTCTGCCTATATGTGGTGACAGTTTATATATTCGTCACTGAAATGTATCAGGTTTTAAATGTTTAAGTAGTATTCATGTAGAACAATGCCATCATAAAATGTGCTCTGTGGCCCTATCCGATACTCACACTATTTGCAAGATTTTCAAACTTATTTTTCATTTTGCTAAGTGTTGTCCTCTCTTATGAACTAGTCCTGATTTCCTCTTCAGTTGCAAATGTAATTTGAAACAGAACTCCAATGAGATGTACTTGCTGAACATGTTAAACATTCATAGCTTTGCCATATGCTGTTATAGAAATTGCATTGATTCATAGAAATCTGGGTGCCACTGAATCACCTGATTCACCTGATATGAAATCTAACTGTACTGGAAAATAACGTTTTAAATGTTTCATTTGCATCTAGACCTCTGTTGAACTAAGAGGCATGAATTTTTGGAGAAAACTAACTTTTACATATTGAAAATATAGTCCTACATCTGGTGAATTCTAGAAAAAATTAGATATATAAGGCCTAAATTTATACTGTAACAGCACAATGGTCAAAAACCTAAATTACTAAAGCCAGGCAGATTTAGGTTTTTATCCTGATTCAACTATTTAATTACTTTATATCCTTGCTTTCTAAATGGCAAAAAACAAAAAATAATGGTACCAACCTGATAGGATTGCTGAGAGAATTAAATATGGCAAGGTACACACAGCATGAAACACCTACGGAAAGAGCAATTTCCTCTGTTTTGTTCTAATGTATGTTCAATAATTACTAATTATTACTTGCTCTTGTAACCTCAAACTTGTATTTCTGTATATTAGTGGCACTCCTTTAAATGGTGGAGAAATGTTTGAGTATTTGGGACGTGATGGGAATGTTGGATGATAATTTAGGGAACTTAAAAATTGCCACATGAGACAAGGTCACTACTATAGTCAGTATACTAGTCTATAAAAAACAGAGGTATAAATGAACAAAGTCACGCCATGTCCTCTTCACAATAAGGGTGTCAATGACTTGGCATCATTGGGTAAATTTTTGTTTGGGATGGAGGAACAGTATTGCTTTTTTTTTTTTTTTTTTTTTTTTTAGTTAGAGTCTCATTCTTGTCACCCAGGCAGGAGTGCAGTGGCACACCCATGGTCACTGCAGCCTCAACCTGCTGGGCTTAGGCGATCCTTCTGCCTCAGCCTTCCAAGTAGCTGGAACAACTGATGCATGCCACCATGCCTGGCTAGTTTTTGTGATTTTTTTTGTAGAGATGAGGTCTCATCAACTTGCCAGACTGGTCTCGAACCCCTAGGCTCAGGCAATCCTCTCTCCTTGGCCTTCCAAAGTGCTAGGATTACAGGCTGAGCCAGTGCACCTGGCTGGGTATTGTTCATTTTAAGAATGCTAAAGAGAACTTATGGAAATGAACACTGTCTTTATATCCACTGAGCATTTTATCCAGTTACATTCAGAGGAAGAAAGAAACCTCTCAGAAATAATTATATTTGGTTGTAATAAGTGAATACATACAGTGTAATGAATATTCATGCATATTAAAGTTTGTAAAAATATAAAAAGACCAGCCAGAGAGTCTTTAGCCCTTTTGTGTTTTTTTTTTTTTTTTTTGAGTTGAAGTCTCATTCTGTTGCCCAGGTTTGAGTGCAGTGGCACACTCATGGCCACTGCAGCATCGATCTGTTGAGTTCAGGTGAGCCTTCCAACTCAGCTTTCTATGTAGCTGGAACTACAGGTGCACTCTTTACCATGCCTGGCTAATTTTTTGTTTATTATAGAGATGAGGTCTCACCAAGCTGCCCAGACTGGTCTTGAGCCCCTGAACTCAGGCAGTCCTCTTGCTTTGGTCTCCCAAAGTGCTGGGATTGATTACAGGTGTGAGCTACCACGCCTGGCAAGTTTTTTTTTTTTTATTGACACGGAGTGCCCATGAGAAAAAAGATGGATTCTCTCTAAGTCAGCATTCTCAATGAGAGGCAATTTTGCCCTCCGGGGGACATTTGGAAATGGTAGGAGACATATTTGGGCATCACAACTTGAGATGGGGACTGCTACTGGCATCTAGTGAGTATATTTTAGGGATGCAACTGAGCACCCTACAATTAAGAAGGCCGCCTCCACAACAAAAAATTATTTGGCCCAAAATGTCAATAATGCCAAGGTTGAGAAACCCTGCTCTAGGCTAAGAGTTGCTGATGTGATTAAAATCATTCCTACCACAGAAGAATATTGGGAAGGCTTTAGGGAATGGCATATTTTTTGTCACCATGGTAAAATCTTCCCAGTATCCTGTGTTGGCTCCATGGTGCTAAGCGAATAGCTGAAGTATCAGTGTGGAGTTGACATCCTTGGGAAAAAAAACCACTAGAAACACCCGGGGTACAGGTTACAAAGTACAATATATTCCTTGACCTACTGTGGATTTCAGTGCTGGGAGTAACTGAAATTACACATAGAAAAGGGTAACCATCACATTAAGATTTTGGCCAACCAAGGGCTTCCTGGCTCAGGACTTCTTAAGCAGCACCAGTTCCCACACACAAATAACATAT
Source organism: Carlito syrichta (assembly GCF_000164805.1). NCBI lineage: Eukaryota > Metazoa > Chordata > Mammalia > Primates > Tarsiidae > Carlito > Carlito syrichta. The sequence goes on along the minus strand of NW_007247819.1, from coordinate 187,126 downwards.
TGAGTCGTGATGGCAAAGACTTAGGGCATAGTTCCCAGGCTAAAATCATCAGCCAATCTTGGGATTTTTATTCTCTATTCCCACAGAATTGAAAATCTATTTAATATATCAAGGAAAATGTTTTCTTTCATAAGTGCCCTCACATTAACACTGCAGGGGCTGCTTAAGAGGTTGCAGCCTTCAACACGGATAATGCTTACAGACTAAAAATGGTATAAAGAACATTACTTTGAAGCTTCTGGTTCTGTACTTGATGTCATCTTGGTGGTGCAGAAGAGAATCTCTGTGAACTCTGTACTTAGAATATCTCCCATCAATTCTCTCAGATGAACTGTCGGAATTCTGGAAAAGCAACAAAGGGTCTGAACTGGTGGACGAAACAGAAATCAGTGCTTGAAATTAGAATAAGAAAGTGTTGACAGGTAGATAATAAATAATTACAGGTAGTTAGAGATAGATAGGGGATCCAAAGGCCACCATGGAAAAAGAAAAAATGTGGATTCTATCACAGAAATAAAATGGGACCCATTTTATTGGTTGTTTGGATTCTCTTAACAACTGGTTCCCATTATCATCTGAAAAGACTTGACACCCTTTAGAATAAGGTTGAGGTAACACTGAGTTACCCAGAGATGGTCATTAATGTCATGTGCCACTTTTGAATGTTGGGTACTATCCGTTGGCATCAATGTATTCTAGTTTAAAAAAAAAAATTAAAAAGCTACCTTTAAAACGAGCCCTTTACGTATCCTTAAACAACATTCTAAACCGGGCTCGAGGGCTCAGCCTGTAATCCCGTGCCTTTGGGAGGCTGAGGTGAGTGGATTGCCTGAGCCCGCGGGTTCGAGACCAGCCTGGGCAGCGAGACTTCATCTCTACAATAAATCAAAAAATCAGCCGGGTGTGGTAGTGCGCGTCTGTAATTCCGGCTACTTGGAAGGCTGAGGCGGAAGGATCGCCGGAGCCCAGCAGGTCGAGGCTGTGGTGGCCGGGAGCAGCCACTGCACTACAGTCTGGGCGACAGAGTGAGACTCCAACTCAAAAAACAAAAAAACCCAACATTCTACCTTTTAACTATGAGATCACATAGATTTTTAAACTTAAGGATATCTCCTCTGTCCTTATAAGCATACAAAATTCAAGAAAGAAAGAAAAAATTCCCAGTGCCTGCGTTTCTTTCCTTTTTTCCTTCATTTCTTGGGGGAAAAAGAAACACTGCATAAAGTTTGTTACTATAACCAATTATCTCAACATATCTATTATGGTTTAGGGAGAAACTAGAAGAAAATCAGGGCAACTGATTTTGGTATGTAAGAAAAACCATCTATGGGATTAGAACTCCCCAAAGTCCTAAGGAACCTTAAACTTATTAAGTGTTCAAGCTAGAACGGGTATTAGAATTCCAAAGTTTTCATTACAAAACAAAAACAACAATAACAAACAAATAAACCTCTACAAACTAGAGCCCGGAGAAGTTAAGAATGACTTGCCCAAAGCTAGATAATTTGTGGCAGATTGGGCTTGGAATCCAAAGCTATTCCCTTCCCACCTAACCAAATATGTAATGTTTAAATATGAGATTGTAAAGCTGAACCACTTCTTTCAAAATGAGTTTAAAGAGACTGAAAGAAAAGAGAGAATATGACCACATTTAAACAAGAATAAAGTCAAGCCCATCTAAATAGGTGAGTTCTGTACTCACAGAGTGACAGGCTGTCATACTATCAAGAAATACGTTTATGAAATAAATTTTCTCATATATGCTAGTGACACCAGTGTGAGTAAGAATCAGAGATGATATTGCTTAAGTCCTGCATCACATGAATGAGGACATAGCCCCTGAGACATTAAATAATGCTGTCTGGTGAATGAGCTCAGACCAGAATTTAGATCTGTGCATTCTTGTTTACACCAGACTGATTTTTAGAAAGTTTAAAGGGCTTGAAAAATATATATTCTATATCTAATGATTCTAAGGCTTTAAGTATTTTCTTTCTTTCTTTCTTTTTTTTTTTTTTTTGAGTTGGAGTCTCACTCTGTCACCCAGACTGGAGTGCAGTGGCTGCTCCCAGCCACTGCAGCCTCAACCTGCTGGGCTCCTGTAATCCTTCCACTTCAGCCTTCCAAGTACCTGGAACTACAGGTGCATGCTATCATGCCTGGCTAATTTTTGATTTATTGTAGAGATGAGGTCTCGCCAAGTTACCCAGGCGAGTCTCGAA